>NC_077228.1:18375561-18675561 GCF_027887165.1 Monodelphis domestica
GTTTTTAAGCTATTCCTTTTAATCATAGTGTAGCCTTTCAGATGGGTTCTCTGAGCATCTCTGAATCTGTTTTTCTCATCTCTTCTGAAATGTCCTTGGCTCCCAATGAAGATCCTGCTACTAGCTGTTCTAGGGATACTTTTAGGATGCCAATGGAAATATTAGAACTCAAAGATCCTCTGGACCCTTTAAAGCTCAACTAGGTCTTCTGACCAAGGTAGAAGGAGATAGCAAACATGCGCAGATACACACACATCTCTGACATTTGGATGGGATTTCTCTCTTATCTTGTTCTATACTAGAACCTCTTCTACGCTCATAGGTGCTCAGTTCTCTTTGGTTCATCAAAGTCTCCTACTTTTATTCAGGTCTCAGAAGGCATGGCCAATCCTGCCATAAATACCAGTCAAAGACTCAGAGAAGCCTCTTTCCAGTTGGGTAGATTGATGAGAAGTTGTGTGTGTGTGACATTGGGCTTCAGCTAGTCTTTTTAGAATTTTCAACCATTGTTCTTGGTTCTACCTTTTGGGTCCAAACAGAACAATGCTAAAACCTTTAGGATAAACTATAAACTCCTTCACTTGGCTTTTGAAGACTTTCACCTTATGCTTTTAATTATGCATGAACCCCCCTCCATACTCTATGATCATAATTGGCCTTTTCCCTCTTTTCTTTATACATAGTGCTGCCTCTCCCATCTGCATCCCTTTATAGAGAGACACAGTAGATAGAAAACTGAAACTAGATCCAGGAAAAAGCATTTATTGGCTAAATGACAAGTATCTACTATATACCAGGCACTGTACGAAGCATTGGAAATACAAGAAAAAGGAAATATAGTTCTTGCTTTCAAGGAGCTGAAAGGAATATATATTGGTGTGTGTGTGTGTGTGTGTGTCTGTCTGTCTGTCTGTCTGTGTGATCTATATAGAGTGGAAGGAAGGTACTCTCCAAAGAGAAAGGAAAGTAGGAAAAACCTCCTGGAATAGGTGAGATTTTAGCTGAATCTTAAAGGAAGTTGGGGAAATGAAGAAGCAGAAAAAAAAGAGGACAAAGGCTACCATATGGGCATATAACTAGAGGAAAGACTTAGAGATAATAAAAGGAACAGAACTGGATTATAGGAAATGTGGAGAGCAGTAAAGTATGAAGATACTGGAAAGGCATAAAGGAGCCAGGAAGGTTATAAAGAGCATTCAGTCCCAAAGAAGAACTGAATAATTGTTCCTGGAAGTAATAGGAAGCCATTGGATCTCATTGAACAGGAAGAGAGAACTAGTCTGATGTATATTCCATAAAAAATTAAAATAATGTATGTAGACCCTAAAGGACCTGAGAGGAGAATGGGCTGAGTAAAGAAGAGAGTGAAGTCAGAAAGAATTGTTAGGCTATTGCAATCCCCCAGGCATGAAGTCACTGGGGCCTCCATCAGGTCATAGCTCTATAAGTGGGGAGAAGATGTTTATATTAGATAGAACAATGATAGAAAAGACAAGCTTTGGCAATGAATTTGATATTTGGGATGAGTGAGAATGAGAATCCAGGGTTACCCTGAGGTTGTGAGCACAGGAAAGAGGCTGGGGCTGGACAATCTACAGAGATGATAATTAAATCCATGGGAGCTGATGAGATCACCAGGTGAGATGTATAGAGGAAGACTAGACCAGGGTATAGGACAGAGCCTGGGGGAATCACAGGGATGGCCTAGATGAAGAACCAGCAAAGGAAACAGAAGGAGCAGACCAATAGATGGGAGGAGAACCAAGAGAGAACTATGTTGTGAAAACCTAGGGAGGAGAGAGTATCCAAGAGGAGATGACCTACAATGTGAAATGTTGTAAAGAGGTAAAGAAGGGTGAGACTTGAGAAAAGGCCATTTGATTTGGCAAATGAGGTAATTTTGAGAGAGGCAATCAATCAAATGGTGACAACACTGGATGACAAAGTCAGAATACACAGGGGTTAGAAGAGAATGGGAGGGGAGAAAGTGGAGAGGGCCAGTGCAGATGGCTTTCTCATGGATTTTGGTCATGAAGGAGAGATACAGAATAGGAGCTAGCAGGAATAGTCAGACCAAGGACGGTTTGTTTTTTATTTTGTTTTAAGGATAGATAAAACTTTGAAGAGTTTATAGGCAGCAGGGAAATAGCCAAAAAAACTGAAATGGAGTAGGGGCAATAGTGAGGCCATTCTTTTTAATTAAGAGGCTCTTGAATGTGTGTATAAAGAGAACCATCTCTTCATCCAAGACTAGTAAATGAAATCACAGGGAAAAAATGTCTGACCTGAATTTTGCCTCAAACGCTGCATGACCCTCAGTAATTTGCATGATTTCTAGGAAACTCAGCTTTCTCATCTATAAAATGGGAATAGAAATAGGGCCAACCTTCCAAGACTACTATGAGAATCAAATGAAAAGCTCCTTAGAAAGTGTTTAAAAGATAGGTAATCCCAGTGTGTTGGCTATTGGAATGGGGTAAGGTGGGGGAGAGGAGGGAAAGAGCATGAATCTTGTAACCATGTAAAAATATTTTAAATTAATTAATTAAATATTTTTTCCAATTTAAAAAAATCATTAAAAAATAAAAAGGTAATACTTCATAAGTTGCCTTTATGCCTATATCAAACAATCCCCGAGTTCCTGAAAATTCAGCTCAAGCATCATCCTCTACATTCATCTTTTCCCCAATTCCTCCGACAATTAGTTTCTTATGTCACTTTCTACATTTAACTACCATATGTTTTTATTGTCTCTCTACCCAGGTGCATGCTAGTCATCTCTCCTGATAAGATGTAAGCGACTTAACATTAGGAGTTATTTAATTCTATATATTTTTATCTCCAATGTCTAGCATAGTGGATATTAAAGAATAGAAACTTAGTAAATGCTTGATGTTTGAGCGAAGTCGGTTTTTAATTTGTAGCCATGGTGTTATGTCATCACTGGGCCAGAAGTCATTTTCCTTGGCAGAGAAAACAGAAACAAATTAAGAACGGAGCAACTTTGAGTTTCCTTTGTCATTAATTATTATCATTTCATCTACTTTAGCCACGGTCTTGGTCTTTCTTAGATCACGCCTTTTGCCAAAGAACGCTTTAACTCTCTCCTGAATCTTTTACTCTGTCATCCTTATCTTTCCTTTGCAAACTTGGCTCATGGATATTTAGCACTCCTGACATTCTTACAGAATTGAGCCAAGCTTTGGTGCTCATCCTCTCTTACCTAGCAGGGCTGCCACCTTAATTTTTTTGGTAAAATCTAAGTGTCTGCTGAGGTCTCTGTGTACCCATATCACTCCTTCCAGGACACTCCTAGTTTTTCTAAAGCCAGGATTTTTTTTCTTTTTTCCAGATCCCTCCAATTTCTGGGGCCCTCACTCAAACTACCTTGAACTTAATGACTTGTGCTTGCTCACAGTTATACTCCATATGTACATATATAAGCACGTACATATGTCTATGTCTTTAAATACATGGATATAAATATTTGTTTCTTCCATATCACAATATCAACCAGTCAGTGAGTCATTCATAGTCAACAAACATTGGGTAAGAGCTTACAGATGCCAACTACTGTTCTGAGCCCTGTCAATACAAGTTAATTTCCAACAGAAAACCTTCTCTAACTGGAGGTTAACGTAACCCAATAACAACTGTGGAGGGGTTAACTTAAAGGGTTCTAATCGTGCCTCAATCTACTATTATTTAGCCCATGCCTCCCTGTCTTATCCACAAGCATAGCATGAGACATTTTGACAAATGGTTTCTTAGAATCCCAGAATAATTTGTCTCTAGTATCTCCTAATCAAACATTCTGGTACCTATCAAAATGTGAAAAATTTACCTAGTGTTATAGGTGGAGAAGGACTATTGAAGCTTCTGAAATCACATTGGTCTTGACCTTCCTAACTGAAAGAAAGGAAGTTCTTGCTAAATCAAAGACATTGTTGATGTTCTCTTTGGACAGTCCAATAAGGACGGCATCGCACCATTTATTTTCTCTCCACTCATACAATTATCTTTCCTAAATATAAACATATGTTATTTATATATACACACATCCATTTTATCCATTAATTTTATATAGGCTGTCTTAGTTTTAAGCTTTAATAGTTTGTCAGGCTTTAAGCTTTAATAGTTTCAAAACAACACTAAGATTAATTAAATAAATAAATTAAAAAAAATTAAGAAACAAAACATTAAGACTCTGGAGAATATTTTCAGTCATGTCCAACTCTTCATGACCCTATTTGGGATTTTCTTTGCAAAGAAACTGGAGTGGTTGTCCATTTACTTCCCCAGCTTATTTTACTGATGAGGAAACTGAGGCAGATAGGGTTAAGTGACTTGCCCTGGGCCACATAGACAGCTCCTTAGGCTAGGCTTTAGCTCAGATCTAGCTAGGTGACACAATGGATAGAGTGCCAGTCCTGGAGTCAGGAGTCTCTCCATATTATCATGTTTAAATATTCTTAGAAAAGTTGCTTATCTTTTCACAGGTTGGATTTCCCACCTACCATGGAAGTTTCTTGAGGATGGGGTGGTGCTATACATTTTGCCCCAGATCAATAACCATTGGAGCAGATTTGAAGCATTGGTTTCATCATGTATCTCAAGACAACAAGAACACAATTTCATGAAAGACCTGAACACCCACAATTTAGTACTCATGACATGTATTTGCACTCCTGGAGCCACTCCTCCTCCCAACCTGTCTTCCTCCCAGCCCCACTCCCAGATTTCAACCATCCTTTATGGATTGTCTTCCGCCATTACAACGTGAATTCCTTGAGGGTAAACACCATCTTTTTGCTTTGTTTGTGTGCTCTTATAGTGCTTAGTACTTGGAGAAAATCTAAGCAAGGCTTTCTGAATCTAGGAAAATAATGGAGGCTGATGTCCTTGAATCTGTCCTGGAAAATGAGGTGATGTGATTTGATGAAGCATTTGATAAATGTAGCAGATTATAATGAGAAATAAATACTCTGTCATTTCAATGCAAATGGAATGCAGGAGAATTTTGGGAAAAGTGGATGGGAAACCATGGTCCAAGAGATTACTCAGAGACCTGATGCCTGGACATCATGACCATTTTCTTTAAGAGAGGGATTGGACACCGAACATCCTGAGCCCTAAATGATATCACAGAAAGTGAAACTTTATATTTTAATGGATAAGAAAAGACTGGTGACTGATGTGTGAGTCATGTTTAATCAGTTATCTGTGTACTATCTGATAATAGACTCTATAAAGCAAAAATAAAAATGGATAATTAGGAGGAAGACTAAAAATGAGGAAATCTAAGTAGATGATTCAGAACTTTCTCGAATTCTTTAATTTTTAAAAATTCTTATCTTCTACCTTGGAATCATATATGTATATATGTATATATTTATTTATGCATTTATGTATTTATTTACTTGATTGTTTATTTTTATTTTATTTTTTTAATTGATTAATTTAGAATATTTTCCCATGGTTCCATGATTCATGTTCTTTTCCTCCCCTCCTTTCACCCCCCTCCCATTGCCAACATGTAATTCCATTGGGTTTTAAATGTGCTATTGATCAAGACCTATTTTGGAATCATATATTTAGAATAAAATGTATTAATTTATTTTTATTTTTTAAACCCTTACCTTCTGTCTTAGAATCAACATTAAATTTTGGTTCCAAGCAGAGGAATGGTAAGGGCGAGGCAGCTGGGGTTAACTGATTTGCCTAGAGTCATACAGCTAGGCAGTTGTGGTGCCAGGATAGAAAAGTGGTATTGGCTAAACAATGGAAGTTAAAGAGACTTGCCCAGGTCACACAACTAGGGAGCATCTGAGGCTATATTTGAACCCAGGACCTTCTGTCTTTAGACCCGGCTCTCCATCTACTGAGCCATCATTTGCTCCTTTAATGAGTTCTTGGTGCTTAAGAATCAAATTAGGCTAAAACAGCAAAAATTGACACAATCTATCATCATGTCAGGCAAATCAATCAATAAGTTTTTTCTTAAACCCTTTCCTTCCATTTTAGAATCAGTACTAAATATTGGTTCCAAGGCAGAAGAAAAGTAAGGGTTAGGCAACTGCGGTTAAGTGATTTGCCCAGGGTCACACATCGAGGCAGTGTCTGAAGCTAGATTTGAACCCAGGATCTCTCATCTCCAGACCTGGCTCTCTGACCACTGAGCAACTTAGCTGTTCCTCAACAAATGTTTTAAATATCTACTATGTATTAGGCACCACATGAGGCACCGGCAATACAAGGGCAGACACTAAACAAATCCTTGCCCTCAGAGAAGTTACACTCTATCAAAAATTTCCCAACATAAATAAATAAATAAAATTATGGTGATGATAAAGCTAAAGAAAGCCTAGCCACCACCTCTGCCAACAAACAAGCATAACAAGAGCAATTTAGAACATAAACACATTTATCAAATCTCACATGGAAGCCAATGGAAGATTAGGAGCGATTTCCTCTCTTAAAATGGTAAGTGCTAGAGGGAAAAACCAATTTATAGATAACTTGTTTAAAGACTCACTTAAGTTAGACCAACCCAAGAGCACATAAGGATAAGACTAGAAGGAATGATTACAGCTGCCATTTGTAGAACATTTTAATTTTTGCAAAATTCTTTACACGTTTTTCTTATTTAATTCTCAGACCTACAAGGTAGGTGATGGTATTATCCCCATTTCATAGATAAGGACACAAAGGCTACAGTTTGTTTTTTTTTTAACCATTATTTTCCATCTTAGACTATGTATTGATTCAAGGCAAAAGAGAGGTAAGGACTTAGCAATGGGGGTTAAATAACTTTTCCAGAGTCACACAATAAAGTTTTAAGTACTTTGTTCATTGTCACGCAGAAAAGAATCTGAGGGAGAACTCAAATACGAGTCTTCCATTTATTCACACATTCTGATTCTCATAAACTGATGAACAAAAATGAGTCAGCATTTTAGGGTGTTTTAAAAGTTTACAAAGCCCTTTGCAAATGTCATCATTTGATCTTCATAACAACCATAGTAAGTTAGTGCTATTATTATCATCATTTCAAAGATGAGGAAACTGAGGCAGAGAGAGGTTCATTGACTTGTCCTAGGTCACACAGCTAGTAAGTCTGAAGATAATTTGGAACTTCAGTCTTTCAGACTTCATGTCTAGCATTTTACTGACTATACAGTCTAACTTTTTCTATGCAAAAGATCTATCAAAATTGCAAAAACAATGAGCTATCTCCATCAGTAACACTGAAGACATCCCATTTGTGCTCTAGCATAGTGGCTCACAAAATGGAACTGTAGGAAGCAAATATGGGAAAAGCAACCCCACCAAGAGAAAAACAGGATGTCCCAGAGTCTATGAGCTTAAAATTACACCGAGGCTTTGAGGATACACTGAGAAGATGGAGAGAACACAATACAGGGAGGTCAATTTTCAGGATATCTGAAAGAGGAGATGATCCAATATTTGGAGAAAATGGGCTCCTGACCAATGAAGAATGTACAGGAAAAAGCTGCTGAAAGAGATTTCAGTGGCGATACTTCACCAAAAAGAGGCAAGTCAGTCAGGTAGCAAGTGTGACCAGTGAGGAGGCTGTATGTCCTAGGGGTAACCCCTCAACATCACTCTTGAGAAAATCATTCAATTTCCAGTCATGGCAGCCCATTAATGGAAAATGATCATGTCTAGGATGGTTGGCAGTGAGCTCATCATCTCAGACTCAAAGACAAGGACAATTGGGATAAGGGAGGAGGAGAAAGGGGAGCATTTACTGGACTCAAGGGTATGACCAAGACCTATAATGGCTGAGAAGGTTGAGGAAGGATCGGGTCTGTACCATGGAAGGAAATATCAATCATGAAGAGATGATGGACTTAGATTCTATGACTAAGAAACTGATATTTCTAGGCCATTAAGGGAAAGTGCCTTATCTTGTTAAAACTTTGCATATTCTCCCACTTCCTTTGGTGCCCAGCAGAGAT
Organism: Monodelphis domestica; assembly: GCF_027887165.1. Classification (NCBI taxonomy): domain Eukaryota; kingdom Metazoa; phylum Chordata; class Mammalia; order Didelphimorphia; family Didelphidae; genus Monodelphis; species Monodelphis domestica. Next base: position 18,383,544 of record NC_077228.1, read on the forward strand.
CTCTTTTTTGTTTGTTTGTTTTTGTGTTGTGCCATTTATTCATGAATCCAGATTGAATTTTATATTTATCATTGTTACATTTCACTGACTTATTGGATTTGATCCATTAATCTCATAAGAGCTTATTGTGGTGTTTTTTCAAATAAAACGTGGTTGTCCCTCCTAATCTTTGTTACCCAAAAATTGGTTAAATCTGAACTGTGGGAAGTTCACTCTAGGACTTCCCAGGACAGACCCAGCCACCAAACTGTCACTTACGAAAGATTTGTGGAATTGTACTAAAACTCCGACTCTCCTGGTTAGTGGGAAATGCAATGGCTATGAGTTTGGATTTCTGATGAGATGGTAAGTATTCCCCTTCTCTTTTTCTTTCCCCAGCACTTAGCACAATGCCTGGCATACAGGAGGGAATTAATACATACTTTTGATTGATTTTTTGTCTCTTATTAGAGACCCTATGCTTGAAAATCTACTTTGATATTCAATTAATCTTTTTTCTTGAGGAAAAAAGGGGCATTCTAGTGTTTTCGATGCAATGACATTTTTCCTATATATTATTTATAAAGCCCACAGCACTGTATTTGGGGACACAGGGCTTCATGCAATCTATATTTCATGATGAAAATTTCCCTGCAAATATCTTCCTGAAGTTCTGGCAAGAATGTGTTTTAAAAAATCATTCTAAAAGGACCAAAGACATTAAAAGAATGGTCTCAGCTGGTAATCGTGGTAAGAATCTCAGTGAAAATAATAAGCGACTTTACAGACCTGCAACCCCCGATGATGCATGTCTATAAACTCAGCTCTCTGAATGGTTCCGTTTACCCAGGAGGGCAGAACTCACAGGCAACATCTGGTTTTCAGAGATTCCCTGTTCTTCCCACAGTTTTATAGTTTTGCTGACGAAAGCAAGGGGAAATCAATGTTAACGGCCAATGGGTGGTGATGGAAGGATTTAGCCAGGGCTCAATAGGTTGGGGAAGTAAATTCTATAAATCAAGCCATGATTTATCATCAGCTTAAACAAGTTAACTATTGAAATGTACACAAACACATCTGTCTACAGGCAGGTGAAGAAACAGAGATATTCATTCATACGGCAGGGCTTGGACAATGTACATCATAGATGGCTAAGCTATGGCAGGCACAGTGGCATCCTGGAAGGACCATGGAGATGGTCAACAATTTGGGGTCATATTTTTCCCTGCCACATAATAGCCAAATTTTAAAAAATCTTTATTTTCTATCCTAGTCACCAATCAGAAAGTCAAATGGGCTTAAGTGACTTGCCTAGAGTCATACAATAGCCAAGACACTTTACCCACTAGCTATTCCTAGATCCAAATAATATTGAGAAAAATTATAACAAACATAATATGTCTTCATAAAGGCTTTTGGAATGTACCAAGTGACCCCAATATGATTTACAAAATATCCTAACAAAAACATAACACAATTTTAACTAGACTCGGAGCCTATTCTCCCAAGTTAGTGACAAAAATGATTAAAATTTGTCATCAAAAGAGGAAGGTTTCATCTGCATTTTGACTTCACAGTTCCTCTTCTGGAGGTGGAGAGCATTCTTTGTCAGAAGTCTCTCAGAATTGTCCTGGATCATTGCATTTCTGGCAGAAGCTAAGTCTATCACAGTTGATCATTCCATAATATTACTGTTACTGTGGACAATGTTTTCCTGATTCTGCTTATTTCACTCTGTATCAGTTTATATAACCCAGATCAAATTGCCTTCCTGCACTAGGAGGGGAAAGGAAGGAAGGGAGGGAGATAAATTCAATCATATAACTTAGGAAAACTTGTATGAAAATTTATTATATGTAATTGGCAAAAAAAACATGAAACATCAAAAGAGGAGAGAGGAAATATACAGACATACTTAGAGCATATAATTAAAAGGCTAGAAAGTGACAGAACTACTTTTTGGAATAAACACCCATTGCTTCATGGAGAAATAACAAAGGCTGATACGAGACACATAGCACTGAATCTAGGCAGAAAGTCATTTATTTTTGTACAGATCCTAAACAGCTAAGATCTTAGAGTGGACTCAAAAGGTCCACAAGAGCAACATTCATGCAAACTCAGTCAAAATATTTATTGACAATTCCACCGACACTTTTGTGTAACAAAGAAGTGATGATCAAATGGTTGAGTTACTTAAAGCCAGAAGCATTTATTAAACACATGCTATGATTTGGGTACCATGCTAAACCCTAAGAGTATGAAGACAAGCAAAAAAGTCCCTGACCCTCAAGAAGCTTGGATTATAAAAGAAGATAGCATATAAAAGGGATATTCAGGGGGGGGGGCAAGATAGAAGGTAACCACAGAGGGATATGGTGGGAAAAAAAGGTAAGGAACAGAGCCAGGAAATAAATGAATATGTATGGTGTAGACATTTCCTTAAAATAGAATCTCCAAGGGAAACTGACCGATGAAGGAGGTACAGGGGTAAAGGGATCTTCCAGAGTAAGAAGGATCCTGGAGAATGGTGAGAAAAGAAGTCCAGAGAGTTAGGAACAGAATCAGAAAAAAAATATCTGATATTTGTCACGCCCACAGATTATGGAAAGGTTACCTTTAAGGAGCAGGAATTTAAATTTTATTTTATTGATTAATTAAGAAAAAATTTCCATGGTTACATGATTCGTGTTCTTTCCCTCCCCTTCTCCCACCCCCCTTCCATAGCCAACACACAATTCCACTGGGTTTTACATGTGCCATTAAGGAGCAGGAATTTAGTGATCATGGAGGATTATTCAAAGAAATAAAATTATTGCAGGCTGGAAAAGTTTAGTAAGTTTTGAATATATGATAAGAAATCACCTAGAGCTTAGAACTTCACATCAGGAATTCTCTATCTTCCAGGAATCAGAACATAAATATTCAGAACAAATTCAAATATTAGGACAAATGCCAAAACCTTCAATAGAATTCAATCAATAAACTATGCTGCAACAAGACCTTTATCACAGATGTTACTTTTGCCCACAGCTAGATATAATGTTTATGCATTAAAACTCAGCATTTTGAATCTATTTTGTCATACCAAATACAATCTCTAAGCTCCATGGAACAAAAGTTCTCAAAACAGAGAGATTTCCTATAGAAGAGGAAAATAATGTGAGATCAGTGTAAGGTTCAGGTCATCCCCATAATCTTTCTGCTACTGGAGTTGTACCAAGGATGCTTTCAGTGAGTCTGTCTATGGAGGATGCAGTTATAGTCTAATACTTCTACTTAATTTCGAAAAACAGTTCTCTAACTTGCTGAGTAATATTCTGCAGAACATGAAACACAAAAATAATGGCAGTAAGGTAATTTGTCCCTGGACCACTTCTACCTCAATCCCATGAAAAATTAGAATAAGGCAGTAACAGTACTAATAATGTCATTTCTTTCCTTCTCTCTCTTCTTCTTTCCTTCCTCCCTTTGATATAGTTTATGACAGCAATCCAGGATGTGGTCATGACCACCAAAAGTTGTAGAAAGGGAATTAATGATCACTGTAAGTTATGTGAAGAAATAGTTGAAATTGTAAAGTATATCAGTGGATGTTGCAAAAATTTAGCCCCTACAGAATATCTCTAAAGACATGGTTAGGTAACAAGAATAATGTAGCAAAAACTTCTCTATTAAACTCAGAGATGAAAAATCTATACATGGCAAACACAACCCCCCCAATATTCCTGAGAATGCCACCAATAACTATTTGAACCAGACTTGTAGTATAGATGAAACATCTGCCCAAAATTGTCTGGGTAAGACATTAATTAATTTTAAAATAATTAAGAATATGTTTTGAATCAGTTTCACCATACTGCATATTCATAATCTTCAGAAGGCATCTAAGTAACTCTGGACAAATCACTTAAGCCCAGTTACCCAGCCCTTAACAGCTCTTCTGCTTTAGAACTGATAATTAGTATTGATTCTGAGGCAGAAAGTGAGGATTATTTTTTAAGGCAAAGAAGTAAAGGCTTTTAAAATCTAAAGTCCTGGTGGACTATGAGAGAAGGGTTCATTTAAACTGCTCACCCCCACTAGAATCATTAGGGTGACTAAGGGGGATCTTCTAGTACAACCCTCCCATTCTGTGGATGAGAGAAGTGAAGCCAAGAGATAGTGCAGATGATTTCCTTAAGGTCGTACCTATATAGTAAGCAGCAGAGGCACAATTTGAACTTGACTCTTCTTAATTTTTTTTCTTCAGTGAAAAACATTGGATTCTATTGTTCTCTATATTACATTCTGTTTTTTCCTTCTGTCAGGGTATGGCCTCCCCCCACTCCACTCCCTCTGCACCAAGAATTGACTTCTTTTTTTAGTGCTTTGCTAATGTGATGACATGGCCTGAAGAAGAAATCTGAGCCAAGAAAACTCATAGATTAGCTGTTAAGTAGTGGATAGGATCATGAGGTCAGACTGCCCATATATTTGATTTTCAGGCTTCAGATGGTCTCCTCTTTCCCTGTCAATTATCCATATAAACAGTGCTTGGGTGTATGACATGAGGGGCCCACTTGTCATACTGGGCGTCAACTTGGAATTCATCATTTTGCCCTTAAAACCAAGTCCTTCAAACTTCTCTATTTCTTTTAAGGGGACTGCCACTCGCATCGCCATCTAGGTTCTTAAAAACTGAATTAACCTTTATGAGAATCTGCATTCAGAGCTGGAAAATTTTTATAATCCATTGAGTCAATCCCTTTCATTGTACAGATGAGGAAACTGAGGCAAAGGGAGAGTAAGGGACTTGCCTAGAACCAAACAACTGGTGTCTGAAGGAGGATTCAAACTCAAGTCTTCCTGGCTCCAAGTTCAGCCCTCTCTCTGGTTGCCTCAATTCACCTCCCTCTTACATCCCTTATCCCAATACCTAATCAAATGTCAAATTAGTTCTACCTTGACAATATCCTTCACATCCACCCCCTTCTCCATTGATTTAGAGACTCCAGTTTAGTTGGACCTTCATTGCTTTTTATCTAGACCACTCTAATAATCTCCTAATTGTTCACCTCACTTTAATTGTCTCTTCTCTCTCCAATACCTCCTCCATCCACAGCTACCAACGTCACACTATTGCAATGTGGTCGCCAAGATAATCTTCAAAGAGCTCATGGTCCACATTAGTCTTTATCTCAATGCCTTTCTCTGGCTCCCTCTCTCTTTGAGCCCTTTATAAACTCTTTTAAGCCTGGCTTTTAAATCCCTTTACTGTCCAGAATCAGCAAACCTTACAAATTCTCCTTCCACATTATTCCTCTTCCCATGTTCCTTGCATCTGCTTTCCTGTTCTTCCCTGAACTTGGCATTCCGCCTCTTGTCACTGAGGCTTTGCATAGACTATCCCTCACGCCTGGAGTATAATCCCTTCTTGTTTTTGACTCGTAAAACTCTGGGTTGTTTTTGTTTAGTCCTGTCTGACTCTTCATGACCTCATTTGTGGTTTTCTCAGCAAATACATTGGAGTGTTTTACCATTCTCTCCTCTGGATCATTTTACAGATGAGGAAACCAAGGCAAACAGAGTGAAGGGACTTTCCCAGATTCACACAACTAATAAATATCTACGACCAGATTTCAGATCACAAAGTTAAGTCTTCCTGACTACAGACCCAGCACTCTATCCACTGGGCCATCTAGCTGACCAGTCCTTAGTTTCCTTCAAAACTCAGCTCCTGTCACCACCTCGGTGAGATTTTCCTTGGTTTCCCCAATAGTCGATGCTATTATCTCAGTCAATTTTATTTGTACTCTACTAAGGAGGTTAGATTATATATTTAGAGTCGGAAGGTTCTTTAGGGGATGAATCCACTCATTTTATAGATGAGGAATTTGGTCAAGGAGAGCTTAAACAAATTTGCAGAAGTTCACACAGGTAGTTAGAGACAGAGGCACAAAATGAATCCAGATTCTCTTCCTCTAAAGTCAATGGTTTTTATTTTTTAGTTTCAAATTGTTCATTTTTTTAGTTTTATTTTTTCTAATTTTATGTTATTTTCCTCATTTCAGGGGTTTATTCCATTGTATGCCACACCATGTATACTTGGGGACAATTTTTTTTTTTCCATTTGTGCACAACTTATCTTTTCCTAAGAGGGCTGGGAATCTATTGCCAATATATTCCTAGATACTTGCACATACAATGGACTTTTTTTTTTTAACCCCTCACCTTCCATCTTGGAATCAATACTGTGTGTTGGTTCCAAGGCAGAAGAGCGGTAAGGGCTAGGCAATGGGGGTCAAGCGACTTGCCCAGGGTAACACAGCTGGGAAGTGTCTGAGGTCAAATTTGAACCTAGGACTTTCCATCTCTAGGCCTGGCTCTCAATCCACTGAGCTACTCAGTTGCCAGTGCCCCCCCCCCCACATAATAGACTTTTTTTTTTTAAACCCTCACCTTCCATCTTGGAGTCAATACTGTGTATTGGCTCCAAGGCAGAAGAGTGGTAAGGGCTAGGCAATGGGGGTCAAGTGACTTGCCCAGGGTCACACAGCTGGGAAGTGTCTGAGGCCAGATTTGACCCTAGGACCTCCCGTCTCTAGGGCTAGCTCTCAATCCACTGAGCTACCCAGCTGCCCCCATATAATAGATTTTTAAGAAATGTTTAGATTGAATTGAACCTTAAGAAAAATTTCCTGAAAATCAATGGATGCTTTTATCTTTTTGTTGTTTTGGAGGTTCCTCTACTGTAACTAAAATGGTACTTTTTCTTCTTCTTTGAGGATTTTCCATTGAAATTCCAATCCAACCCAATCCAATGAGCATTTATTATGTACCTACTGTGTTCAAAGCAATATGGAAACAAGAACAAAAAAAGTACTTTCAAGGAATATTTTTTAGTCTGGCGAGAAAAAAGCCTATGTAGCAAGTTCATATAATTGATAGTTGACATTTCTTTATAACAATAATAACACTAATAATAGTGATGTCAAGCATTTATTTAAAGCTTTCGGGCTTGGGCTCTACAAATATCATCCTATTTAAATGCTGGCTCTTCTGCACGGGTTCTTGGCAGATTTGGGAAACCGAGATTATTTTCCATCATCTTTCCCTCACTCTTCTTCTCCATTCCCAAACCCCTCAAAGCTCCGAGGAAACAAGACATCTCTACAAACAATAACTCTCTAACATCCACCAGAGGAGCCCAGCAGGAATCCACTGGCGATGCTTTCCATTTAAAGACAAATTCTGTGGTCCTTGGTCAGAAGGTGGGGTGGGGGGGAGAGAGAGGCTAAACATTAAGCATTCATATCCATCTTCAAATCGTTACCTGGTCCCTTAAGGAGTCCCTGAAGTAAGGAGGGAGTCAGGAAAATGTATCAGGTCTTTTTTTTTCTGAAATAGATTGTACATTTGAGCAGCTAAAAGGGTATGAAAATTTAACGGAATTCTTAATGTCTTTCTAGTTTGGATAATACCACAAAGAGATCAACCCAGCTGCTTCTCACCACAAGAGCAGGTGGGGGCTGGGGAAGCAGGAGGATGACTCACTAGCTCTCTGAGTCCCCTCTTGTGCAGGGGGCAGCTTCTGGAATCAGTGGCTGGAGTTAGGTCTCTGCCCCTTTGGGAAGAACCACCGTGTGTTGGCTCTTGGCCAACTTAGCTCACATTGGACCCAGAGAACAGCCACAAGCCTGGGATATGGATTCTCTTAGCTTAGCTGGCTTTGGGAGATGAGAGGGGTGCTGTATTCATACCCCAGGAATAAGAACGAAGGGTAACGGACTTGTGGGTCTCAAGGTCCCAGCTGAGGGCCAAGATGAGGGAGTTTGTTACAGAGTTAAGCCATGGACCCTATGGAGACCGAGGTGCTCTACAGAAGCAAGAATGCTGAGCATTTCCACCCCACCTTTTAAGGACACTGAATTAAAAGGGGCATTTGAGAGGGAGAACTCATAAGACCTTTTATTGTAAGGGACAACGACATGTCACCATAGTGCGTAGAAGGCTGAGTCCAGAAACAAGAAGACTCATCTTGGTGAGTTCAAATCTGACCTCAGACACTTGCTAGTTATATAACCTTGGGCAAGTCCCTTCACCCTGCTGGCCTCAGTTTCCTCATCTGTAAAATGAACTAGAGAAGGAAATGGCAAACCATTCTAGTATCTTGCCAAGAAAACCCCAAATGGAATCATAAGGAGTTGGACTGACCCAAGTGAACAACAATAACAAAGGGCTCTTGCAGATTTTTCATTTGAGTTGAGCCTGAAAAGGATGTATCACTTCCCAACAAGGAAGAAGAAGAAGAGGCCCTCTGAGGTATTTCTGTGCAAGACAGAACTAGGTGCCTTCCTCCCTGAGCTTGTTATTAGATCAGTGGAGGATGGATGAAAGAGTCAGAAGGGGCCTCAGAAGGACTCTGTCCAACCCTTCATTTTAGAGGGGAGAAACCCTGAGGTCTGGGGAGATAAAATTAATTCTTCAGGGTCACTCGGGTTGTAGATATCAAAGGTGAATGTTGAACCCAAGTCCTCTGGTCAGAGCCTCTGCTCTTGCCAGTATATGGCTACTGCCTAGAATCATGGTGACTGATATTGATATAGTTTTTCCAAATGGTAAAATGCCAGTCATACTCTTCCCCAGGAAGAAGATACCAAAGAAGGTGACCTCCCTTGGGAATTAGTGTAGTTCTTCATGTAGCCAGGGATGCTGTACAGGGGATTGACTTTCAGATGGGGAGGGGTCAATTAAATGGTTCCTTACATCCCCTTCAAATCTAGTATTCTGGGATTCTTAAAAGGAAGGGAAAAGTGACCATGACCAGCATTTGTAAGACACTTAAAAATTTGTTTTACACTTTAGGGTCAACTAGATGGCACAGTGAATAGAGTGCTGGGCTTGATGGTAGGACAATCTGAGTTCAAATCTGAGCTCAGATACTTCCAGGTGGGTGGCTTTGGGATAAGTCATTTTATCTATTTGCCTCAGTTTCCTCCTCTGTCAAATTAGCTAGAGAAGGAAATGGCTAACCCCTCTAGTATCTCTGCCTAGAAAACCCCAAATGGGGTCCATGAAGGGTCAGACATGACTGAAAATGACTAAAGAACAAAACCAAAATGTAATCTTCCATTTAATCTTCATAGTAGCCCTGTGTGGTCATTACTATTATTTTGATCACATTTTGAAGAAGTTGAGGCGTAGAAATATTAAATGTCTTTTCCAGGATCACTTTGCTGGAGGTAGAACTTGATCTCAGATTTTTCTAAATCCAAGTTCTAGTTTTTCTATTACCACATGTAAAGTTTCCACAAGTGATTTCCTGTCTTTGAACCTCAGTTTCCCTATTTGTAAAAATGAAAGAGTTGGATAGTACCAGGGGTTCTCAACTTAGGAATTATTAGAATATTTCGATAACCATATTTTAATACATTTGACTTCCTCTGTAGTCCTTTTTATTTTGCTTTGTAAATTGAATAACATTATTCTGAGAAGGGGTCTGTGGGCTTCCTTTGACTACTCAAGGGGCTCATGACTTCATTTCACTACTCAAGGGGCTCATGACAAGGAAAAAAGGTTAAGAACTTCTGCATTAGGTGATGTCTATCCGAGACTGCTTCCAGCTCCCAAATTATATTTCTCTGTAACTTCAAGGAAACAAAGAGATAAATCCAAATATATTTTCAGTATTTCTAAATGGCTTCTGGGTGGATATATAGGTCAGCAGTCAGGAAGGACAGTACCCACCAACATCTGAAATGTATTACCTCGAAGGGCAGTGCGATTGTCACAGCAAACCAGTCCCGCTGGCGGGGCCAGGCCATTCCTGGAAGGACCATCAGCTAAAATAGCACTTCTGGGAATTGGAGGGCCATGGGAACTGTGGGAGGAGAGCTGTTACCTTGGGGGTTACTGGCAAGGGATTTGTCGTGGAAAATTTCAGAACCACTTCCCATGCGGAAGCCAAGATCATACTGAAAACATGAGCTCCTTTCCCCTTGGGTTCTGCCTCTGTTTCCATAGTGGCCACTTGTATGCATGGAGACTGGGGACCATGGCCAGCTCCGTCTTCTTGCTGATTCTCTCACCTGGCACTCCATCTCCCATCTTTCATCCCTCATGCCAAGACTCCCTTCTCTCCTCCATCCTGCTTCTTAGAGTCCCTGATTTCCTCCAGAGTTCAGCTCAGGGACCATATTCTACCCAAAGCCTTTCTCGATTTTCCCCGGATGCCAGGCTCTCCTCCCTGAAATCATCTTATATTTGTTCTGATTTACTTCGAATGCAAGTCAGAGAGCTGGCTTAGGAGAGAGACCTGAACCCCTGACACACGGTGGCTGTGGGATTCTGGGCAAGCCACTAAACCCTTGATGTTCTAAACAACTTTTTCAGATAACGAGCTGCAAAATGGGTGCCAACCTCATAGGACAGTCTTCTATCTCTCTGCCAATGAAGTCACAAGCCCTGTTCACATCCCTATCTTTTGCACACTTTTATATCCATTTTTGCCTCTCCTTTCAGGGCAGAGAATGTTTCAGCTCTGCCTTCATATCCTCTGTACTTTGCACAGAATCTAGAACCTAATTGGTGCTTAATAAATGTTTGTTGATTGACTGGAAGATCTAGAGCTGCTAGAGGAAAAAATCAAACAAATAAACACTACTTCAGGAGTTGCATTTCAGGCTTAGGTTGGGAGGTGGAGATGGTTTGGGCAGCTACCTGGTTAAGAAGAAAGAGCATCGATCTAAAATGAGAGATCTGGGTTTGGAGCTCATTGCTGTCTCTTCCTGTGTGGCCTAGAACAAATCGCTTCACATTCATGGTCTCAAGTTTTCTTATTTGTAAAAGGAGAAAATTGTACTATATGATTTCTAAGGTTCTTTCGATCTTTACATCTCTGATCCCTGCTCCATTCCTTCCTTTGAAAAATCCTAGCTCTTACTTCCCAGCTGGGTGACCCTGGGCAAGTCACTTGACCCCCATTGCCTAGCCCTTACCACTCTTCTGCCTTGGAGTCAATACTATGTATTGACTCCAAGATGGAAGGTGAGGGTTTAAAAAAAAAAAAGAAATATCCTAGCTCTTCTCACTGTAGAACTTTATTTATTTTTTAATTGAAAAAAATTAATAAATGAATTTAGAATATTTTTTCCATGGTTACAAGATTCATGTTCTTTCCCTCCCCTCCTCTCCCCCCCTCCACCAAACGGTAGCCAATGAGCAATTCCACTGGGTTTTACATGTGTCATTGATCAAGACCCATTTCCATAGTATTTATACATCACTGTAGAACTTTAGACCATCATTGGATCCTTCTTTCTGCCATATCCTGAAGGCTTTATGGTGCCATCACTGGTTGTAACCTTTTAATGAAATCTGTGAAGGGGCCAGAAGAGGGGTGGAGGTCAGTGGGCTATCCTGGGAGGCTTCCCTTGTTATCCTGGTCTCTTCCTCTGGAATGTTTTGCATTTTGATGATTTCCAGTTAAGTCACTTCATCTCTTTTATTTTTTTTTCAAATCTCTACCTTCTACCTTAGAATTGATACTAACACCAGAGCAGAAAGGGTTAGGCAATAGGAGTTAAGTGACTTCCCCAGAGTCACAAAGCTGGGAAGTATCTAAAGTCAGATTTGAACTCAGGACCTTCCAACTCAATGCTCTGCTTCCTGGCTGCTCATATATCACCTCTTAATTGGGCTAAGTAAAAGTAAAAAAAAAGTCATTCAATTATTGTTTTATCATGGAGCATTTATTAAATGCTTACTACATATCTGGCACTGTGATAAAAAGAGGCAAAACCAGCTTATTTTCCCAAAGATTATATATTTAAATGGGAGAAATCATATGTAAACAAAGAAAAACAAGGTATCTGGAGTATAGATGGAAGGTACTTTCAGAGGAAGGCGTTTTTTGTTAGGGGGTCTAGAAAAGATGGTCTGAAGAAAGTAAACTTTGAGTTGAATCTTGAGGGAAGTCAGGGAAAGCCACGAACCTTGGTGGATTGTCCAGTTGGCCAAAGGAGGTCCCATATGTAGTAAACAACAAGGCCCAGAGGTCTTGGGTGAATGACACCCAGAGTAAGGAAGGTGGAGGTTTTGTGTGGTCACAAATCATCTGATCAATCAGTTTCCCCATTTGCAAAATGATCAGGTTGAATTAGATGGCCTCCGAGGCCTCTTCTAGCTTGAAGTTTAGGAGTTGAAGATCAATCAGCAAACACTTATTAAGTGCCTCTTATGTGCCAGGCACTTTGCCAGAGACGTCAAGATATTCCCTCTCCTTATGGACCACTCCAGTGAATCTGGGAAGGGGCCAGGCCACAGATCTAGGAGCACAGACAGAATGGTGAAGAGAAAAGAGGAGCTGATTTGCTTTTGGATGGTCTTGGCCAGTGTCATTTCTCTGCCATTTTCAAGGCAAGAGGACAGAGTCAATGGACTTCCCCTCTCAGTGGCTTGCTTCCTCATCTTTAAAATTGGGATAATGTACTGCCTACCTTGCAAGGTTGCTATAACGACTACTGGAATGATCTGGGCCAATCTCCTGCTATGCTAGACTGGAACTTTCCCATAGACAAGGAGAGCCAGTCAAAATATTCCCTTAGAGTATATAAAGAATATTTCATAACCTTTAAAGCACTAAAAATATAAACAATTATGACATTTTGAAGCTAGAATGGACTTTCCTGGACATATAGTCCAATCCCCACATTTTATAAATGGGAGGGGATAAGTTGATTAGAAAACATTAGGGAAAGAGAAGAAATCCTCCCAAGTTCCACAGATAATTACTGGAAGACACAGTCTAGTACCGAAGTCTCTCGATTCCTGGTCTAGTCTCTAGTCTCAAGACTTGTACATAACACTGAAAAAGTTCTTGAATGCTCTCTGAAACAATCATATATACATAGAGGTATCCATACAAACTGAGTGAATGTCCCACAGAAATAAGTAAAGAATGTCAGACATCCTATCCCGTTAGGGGTCTTTCTACCTTCTCTGCTCTTCCTTTCTTCTAGGTTTGGCTTATTTTTATGGTAATGGAGGTAATATGGAACCCAAATGACATGGCTACAGAATGGAATGTCAACATTTATTGATGCAGTTGCTTTTATTGGAATGTAGAATGATTTTGTCATATAAAACTTTTTTTTTTGCTTTCCCTTGGGTTGTGGCATAGTAAGCAGTTCTAATAAAGTTTTTTTTTCAAATTATGAAAAATATTCCACCAAGTTATTTCAACTTTATGAAACTTATTGCTCATTTCTGTAGGGTGTTTTCCCACACTGACTCACCCAAAATGCTTTTTTTTTTTTTTTAAGAAAGATGACTTTGAACAGCACTACTGTATCACTGGAAACATGCACGTTTTGTTACTTAACACTGTAAATTGCTTTGCCCCGTCCTTGAAATGCACCATATAAATATTGCATTTGATCTTTAACTTACACTTCATAAATAATTTATTTCAAAAATATTCCTCCATGAGGCCATCAATTGCTGAAGTGTTCAGTTTTCTGGTAAAGCATTTATTTACTGCATGAGCTCTCAGTGCTTGGTAAAGGATTTGCTAAAAGCTGCATATGGAAGGAATTATGGTAATTGTATTAACACTGAAATCTACAACACTGAATGTTCAAATCCGCTAAAAGGTTTTGCGCCTTTAATGCCCCCATCTCAATGGGCACTGATTCCATTGGAAATGTTTAACACTTCATAGGAAGGTTTCTGAGTCTTTTTTTTAATCACTCCAAGAAACAGTAAAACATTTCTGAATGGCACCATTGGGACATTTTTCTAAAACTCTTGCCTGATAAGTAATATCTCTGAAGTATCTTCCATGTTATATCCAAGAGTGGAAAAATGATTTGGAATATCACAGCTAAAAATCTAAGGAATTCTCACACCATTAATTCTGATAAAAGAACAGATTTTAATTCACATACGGCAATATTCTGGTTAACGATGTGTCTCCTTAGGACATCCATTAAAAATCCATTAAGTTAACAGGAAAAAATCTAATAAAGTTACCCTGGAAATTTTCTGGTAGATTAACATTATGGACTTTTAATGACTACTTCCTGTAGGTATGGGTCTATTAGCAAGGCTAATATACTAATTAAACTTGAGCCTTAAGTGAGAAAAAGATGCCTGGAGATGCTGTACTAAGCAAAAAATATATACATATATTTCAAGCACCAGAATTAAGACTAGTACAAGTCCCCAAATAGGCTATCAGTACTTGAAAATGCCATTATTATTGCCTCTATCAGCTTCAGGGCCAATAGCCATGAATTATCATAACTCTTAAGGATAGGTGGATAGTAACTAGAACTGTGTTTCCATTGGTTTAGGGAACACACAGATGAGGAAACTACATAATAACATGCATTTCTGAAAAATAATAAATAATTTTATAATTGCCCCAACAAAGCCATCGATCCAAGATGGCAAGAAAAAGATGAACATGAGTGTTGATTAATATTTTCAGAGTAAATGATAAAACAGGTTAAAAAAAAGGATGACAGACATACTTCTGAACAATCCCACACACTTAATAAAGCAGTGGTAAGAATGGACAAAAGGTACACACTACCGGATTGCTCATTGGGAGTGATTTGCCTCCAGAAGGAGGCTATAAAAGAATCCAAATGTGGACCTGAAGCCCTTCAATGGGGGAATCTGCCATGAATTCAAACAACAACAAAAAACAGTCAAAAAAGGTTGAATCATGAGGAATTTTGTTTCCAGATATGGTGGTTTATGATAGTGACACATGCTTAGTGCTCTGCTGTCAGAAATCACAGTGTTTTTGCCCAGGAAAGAGAGAAATTTGATCTAGAAGAGAAACTTAACTCAACTTCAAACTTGGACCTCACTTTACAACATTAGACAGAATATTCCTTGAAGATATGAATTCTTTTTTGCCTTCCTTTATATCCTCAGCCTTAGCCCAATGCCTGACACCTAGTAAGAATTTAAGAAATGTTTATTACCTGACTTTTTATGTATATTGGGCTCTGAGGCAATAGCTGATAATAGTTAGCATTTATATACATATGTTTTTATAGAAATATATACGTATATTCATGCACATATATTATATATGTATATACATGTGTGCATATGTGTGTATGTATTTAAGGCTTGCAAAGTAATCTCAAAGGAAAAAGAACCAGCAAAAGAGTAGGAATACAGGAAGATTTCTTGCAGAAGGTAAGATTTGGATTAAATCTTGAAAGAAACCAGCGAAGCCAAGAAAAAAAAAAGTGAGGAAGGACAGCATTTTTGGCATGAAAGACGGCCATTGAAAAGTCATTGTGGGGAGCAGCTAGATGGCTCAGTAGATAGAAACAGAAAATCCAGGGTTCAAATGTGGTCTCAGACACTTCCTAGCTGGGTGACCCTGGTCAAATCACTTAACCACCATTGCCTAGACCTTACCACTCTTCTTCCTCAGAGCCAATACACCATATTGATTCCAAGATAGAAGATAAGAGTTAAAAAAGAAAAAGACAGCCATTGAATCTGGTGTGTCTTGCACACAGAACAGCAAGGAGACCAGTGTTGATGGACTTCACAGTATTTGTGTGTTTGTGTGAGAGGGAGAGAGAGAAGAGAGACAGACAGAAAGAGAGGAGAGAGGAGAAAGAGAGAGAGGGGGAGAGAGAGAGAGAGAGAGAGAGAGAGAGAGAGAGAGACAGAGAGAGAGAGAGACAGAGAGAGAGAGACAGAGAGAGAGAGACAGAGAGAGAGAGAGACAGAGAGAGAGAGACAGAGAGAGAGACAGAGAGAGAGAGACAGAGAGAGAGAGAGAGAGACAGAGAGAGAGACAGAGAGAGGGAGGGAGGGAGGGAGAGAGAGACAGAGAGAGAGAGAGAGAGAGAGAGGGAGAGGAAGGGAGAGAGAGACAGAGAGAGAGAGGGAGGGTCAGGGCTTTACTTTAGGGAAATAAATCACTTTGCCAGTTGAAGTGAGGATGAACCATAGAGGGAAGAAACTTGGGGTAGGACAGCCAACCATCAAGCAACTAAAATATTCCAGGTGTGATATTATAATCTTCCTTTTACAGAAATTGAGGCTGAGAGATGTTACTCAGGTACACAAAAAGCTGAGAAATGTCTGAGTCCAGATCTGCTCACCTGCCTCAAAGATCATATACTCTGTTGTCTTAAAAGTCATGTAGTTTGCTCTGATTATTTTACAGACAAAGAAATTATGTCCTGCGAGGGGGAGGGGAGGTTAATGGACCCATGGATATCATCTACTTTTAATTATCAGTTAATGGTAGAGCCAAAAGGAGAACCTCCAAAGTTGCAGGCCAGGGATCTTTCCACAACATAAGACTGTCCCTTTGTTTTTTAATGTACACGGCACATAGTAGGTGCTTAATAAATTGTAGTGGACTGGCCTGGATGTCTATTCTTAGTGGATCCAATATCAAAGCTTAACCTGAATAATTAGGCTGATTATACCATGTGAATGCCACTTGGATTATCTTCTAACTATCCTTGGAATTCCCTATGTCAACATGACACTGAAATGGCTTGAAAGTTGATTACCTTGGTTCACACGACTAGAAATAGCACTCATTGATTCTTAGAGAAGGCTACAGGGTCAAGAGGTAGAAGAGGCCTTAAGAATAATCTAGTCCAACTTCTCATTTGATGCTTGAGGAAACTGAATCACAAGGAAATTAAGTGACTAGTCTGAGGACACATGATATAAAGAATGAGAGGTAGATTTGAACTCTGAGTATCTTCTCCCGGACCAAGTGCTTTTCTGTTGAATTGAGCTGTTCTAAATTTCTATATGTTAACAATATGTGCATCCATACATTGTGTGTGTGTGACTGTGCATGCGTGTTTGTGTGTGTGTGTGTGTGTGTGTGTGTGTGTGTGTGTGTGTGTGTGTGTGGTGGTGGTGGCTTTTGTAGTTTTTTTGCCTCAGAACTGTGATTTCATCTGCTTTGTGGAAGATTTCCTCCACCAATACCAATTGCTAATTGAACTCATCCTAGTGCATTCATAGTCTACCAATGCAGATTGTAACCCTTCCAATGTCTGCCATTTTTAATCTCATCCCATAAATTCTCCATCTCCTAGTGCAGATGAGTTACTACTCCACAGTAGTTGGGGGGAGTTTCCATCACATGAATTCCCAAGATCAATGAAATTATGGGCCAGACTTGATGATAAAAGACACACACATAGACATACACATGAGGGCATACATGAGAAAGACTCAACATGTGTGTGTTATACATGGTAAAATGTCTTTTATTCATTTTCCTACCTATTTTGCAGTAATTATCAGCCACGAAATCCTCCAAATTAATCATCTTCCAGAAACTGTCGTCCCATCCATTGTCTGCAGAATAGGTCCACTTGCACACCAAAGAACAAAGAGATCTAAAGAGATAATGAAATAGATTTATGAATATTGACTAGTTTTTTGGACTCCCCAAAGGGTGAGTCTCAGATGGCCTCTAATCCCTGGACACATGACAGCCAAATTCTGACTATCCAATGTACCAGGACATCTCAGTGGAGAGTAAGGTGACCCAGAATCCTGACCTATTTGACCATTAATTCACTTTGTGACCATGGACAAGTCACTACCCTACCTGAGCCTCAGCTTCCTCATCTATAAAATGGAAAGAAGGAAACAAGGTTTTAAATACTTACTATATAACCCAAGAACTGTGCTAAGTAAGCACTTTACAAATATTATTTCATTTGATCCTCACAACAACCCTGGAAGGTAAGGGCCATTTATTATTTTCATTTTATAATTGAAGAAACAGAGGCAGGCAGAAGTTAAGTGACTTGCCTGGGGTTACACAGCAATCAATGTCTGAGGTTAGGATTGAACTCAATTCTCCCAAATTCCAGCTCCAGTGTTCTATCTACTGAGCCACCTCAGGGAGATGCCTCTTGGGGGAGAAACTTGGTCAAAAGAATTAACAGTTCTCTATAGCTCAAATCCATTATTGTCCTAAAGCTGGTGGTTGAGTCATGGAGTCCTTTCTAAGAGACTATCCAGTCTTTAGCATTAGGGAAAGGGTGTTTGAACCCAGTCAAGTCATCCCTCAGTGCTTTTGGCAACCCACTAAAGGAGGCTTTCATTTAATACCCATTTTAGGCAAGGTGCTTTGCTGAGTGATTTACAAATATTATCTCACTTTATTCTCACAATCCCCTTATGATGTAGGGGCTGGTATTGTCCCTAATTTACAGGTGAGAAAACTGAGGCAAACAAAGGTTAGATGCCCAGGGTCACACAGCCAGAAAGTGTCTGAAGCTGAATTTGAACTTAGATCTTCCTAATAATAACAAGTTTGGCAATCTATTCATTGTGCCACCAGCTGCCTCTAAGACTAAGGTATTGTATAGATGCCAACCTGCACTGGTCATGCCTCCTCAGGTATTTCCCATACCCATAAATTCTCAGATCCAGTTCTTATCACTCTCTTGTTTAATTGTACTGTTCATACTGATATGAATACAATGAGTTGACAGGATGGCCAAATCTCTATCCACCATTTTCAACATCTCACATATGTTAACACCAAATCTCCATCAGAAGGAACCATAATGGTCTTCTAGTCTAACTCATGACTCAAAAAGGAATTCCTGTGGCCACAAATCAGTGAAGTTCTTGCTTGAAGATCTTCAGCTGGTGAGGGGCCCCATTTCATAGCCAGATAGTTCTCATTAACTAGGAGTTGCTTCTTCACCCCCTGTTCCTAGTTCTGTGCTTGATGGCCAAAGAGCCATACTTAACCCATCATCCACATGAAATTTCCTCCACACACAACCTTAGCATACTTGAAGGTTCATATCATGCAGCCCCATGTCTTTTTTTCTGAATGAATGAATGTCCCCAGTTCTTTCCCTCTATCTTCATCTCACAGAGACTTAAGGGCATTCACCATCTATGCCTATAGTAACATGCCATGCATGGGTAGTACAACAAATTCATTGGTTCTAGTGATGAAGATGGACAGCCGTTTCAATCATGTCTGATTCTTCATGACGCCATTTGGAATTTGTTGGCAAAGATAATGGAGTGGCTGGCTGTTTCCTTTTCCAGATCATTTTATAGATGAGGAAACTGAGGCACACAGGGTTAAGTGACTTGCCCAGGGTCACCTACTGAGGCCAGATTTGAATTTGGGAAGATAACTCTTCTTGACTGCAGGCGCAGAGCTCTCCACTGAGCTTCATAGCTGTCCCATTGGTAACTGAAGGAAAGGATAAATATAGCTTCATGGAAAGAATCCTGAATTTGGAGCCAGAGAACGGGTTTGAATGTTGGCTCTTTCACTTCATACCTTTGTGACTCTGAGCGAAGGCACTTAACCTTTCAGGGGTTGTTTCCTCTTCTGTGAAATGAGGGGGTTAGACCTACTTGATTATAAGGTGCCCTTCCAGCTGGAACTCTATAAATCGATGCAGGTTGATCTTGTATCAGAAGAATTAGTAACCAGTCTCATGTTTGCTAGATTAGAGGGGTATCAGGAGGTGTTTATTCCATCAAATCTCCTCCCCTGTACTGTCTGGCATGGGACTGTCCAGACATTTCCCTTGCTGGGTTCAAGTATTCACAGATGAGTATAACACAGAAGGAGCGGAGCCATCATGGATCATGGAATTAGCATCTTCAAGCTAGAAGAGACTTTAGAGGCCATCCAGTACACTCTCTTCATTTAACAGAGCAGGAATCCGAGAACCAGGGAGATTAAATGCTGTGCCTAAAATAACATTGCCAACGCCAACATTCAAACCCAAGACCACTGATGCTAAACCCCACATTCTTTCCATTATGTGATACCATCATCCCAACTAAATAAATTTTTTGGCCAGAAGAATGGTTTTAAATCCTACATCAAGGGGCAGCTAGGTAGCTCAGTAGATGGTCCTAGGTTCGAATCTGGCCTCAGATCCTTCCTAGCTGTGTAACCTTGGACAAGTCACTTAACCCCTATTGCCTTCCCTCCTTCATCTTTCTGCCTTGGAACTGATATTTATGAAATGATATGACAGGAATGATTCCAAAATAGAAGGTAAGGCTTTTTAAAATTCTAATTTTCATATATATTCATTATGACACAGAACTATGCTCTCTCAGCTTGCCCAGTGGTAAAATGGGATTAGAATTCTTCCCCTGCCTCTCTTATAAGTATAGTTGCACAGACAGAAAATCAACAGATCAAGAAGCATTTATCACATGCTCACTGGGTAATGTATAAGGACCTAAGAGGACCGAAGATGACAAAAAACCAAACAATTCCTACCTTTGAGGAGCTTATGGCTCACAAAGGGAAGCACTATGTATGAATAGAAGTCTGTACAGTATAGAGAGCTGGAAAGACTGGGTTGAATGCAGGGTCTGACATGGACTCGTTGTTTGAACCTAAGCAAGTCATTGCCCTAGGTAACACTTCAGAATTACGAGCTGCAGAGAAGGTGCTGACCTCCATGGGAAGGGAGTTTCCTCATCCAAGGATTCCCAGTATCAACAAAATCCCATATCCAGTTTCTAGCCCTAACTCATATGTATAAGGAAGTTTGGAAAGAAGAAGCTCCTAGAACTCAGGCATTTGTCTGATCCCCCCTTTTTTTAAATATATGAGGTTGGAGGTCACTTACATGATTGACAATCATTGGTCTGTCACCCATGGAGGGCTCTTTGGTTCCACTCTTGGATCTGAGACCTTGCATTGACTTCATCCAAAGGCAAGGCTCTTTAGGCTCTAATCTAGTAGTGTCCAGAAATAATTTCATATGATTTAAGCCTATTTATTATGTGTCCAGTAAATCCTTCCTCTTTTTATATCTTCTGTGGAGTGATGGGACCAAGGGTTCCCCAACTGGTTGGCCAATGGGAAGACTTCACCATCTCTATGTGGGCATTGCTTGGCCACGAGGACTCCAGCCCAGAGTTTTAGATTCAGGGATGGGAATTTCTCACTATTCCACACTATTGCTTCTCACAGGTATGTCTGCATGTACACTATTCAGAGAATTTTACTATATATAAATATGGAAATAGCTTCTTTTCTTTTTTCCTTTCAGTATATGTTGAATTCACTTTCGAATCTTTTAATGCCTACCACCTATTTCTGAAATGGATCATGTGGGGCAGCGGATAGAGTCCCAGACCTGGAGTCAGGAAGACTCATCTTCCTAAGTTCAAATCTGGCTTTGGACACTTCCTAACTGTTTAAGCCTGGGTAAGTCATTTAATCCTGATGGCCTCAGTTTCCTCATCTGTAAAATGAGCTGGAGAAGAAAATTATGAGCTGCTCTAGTATTTTGGCCAAGAAAACCTCTAATGGGTCAAAGAAGTCAGACACGACTGAAAATGACTGAATAATGATAATAACTTCAACTGGGAAATATTTGGCATCTTTATTCTATTTAGAGAGCCAAATTATTACATTAAATTCACACTATAGATCAAAAATCATAATATTAATAATAATAGCTAATATTTATGTAGTATTTGAAGCTTATAAAATGCTTTATATATGTATATATATATATCATCTCATTCAATACTATGAGTAGTCCTGTGAAATAAGTCCTACTTTATTTTCATTCCCATTTAATAAATGATGAAAACTATGTCTTAGAGAAGTAACCCATTGAAGATTACATAGCTAATAAACATCTATGTCAAGATTTGAACTCAGATCATCCTGACTCTAAGTGGAGTTCTCTTATGTCTTTATTACCTAGATGTTTCCACTAAAAGAGTAATGGGAAAAGGGGTTAATATACGAATGGAGATGAGTATGATTCCAGAACTTTCAAGTTTGAGATCACTCAAAGGCAACCCCTCAGGCCTGGGACTAGCCAAGAAATCTTTTCTTTCTTTTTTTTTTTAATTTGAAATTTTTTATTTAATTAATTTAGAATATTTTCCCATGGTTACATGATTAAGAAATCTTCTATGTAGAAAATTGGGGAAATCATGCTTCTTTTGGGCAATAAAATACCTTTTCCTCTTCCTCTTCCTTCTCCTACTCTTCTTCTTCCTCCTACTCCTCTTCCTCCTCTTCTATTCAACTCAACACCATTTATTAAATGCTCACTATGGGCCAGGCACTGTGCTTGGCAAGGAGAAAATAGAGAAGGAAGAAGAAAACAAAAGTTCCAGCCCACAAGGAGCTCCCAGTGTAATGGCGGAGATGACTTTCAGATGACTGTACAAATAAGATCTATACAAGAAAATCTGAAGATAATGAAAAGAGGGAAGGCAAACTTCCAAGCAGTTATTTCAGGGTTAACTGCCATTCTTTTTTCTGAGCCCTAGAGTATTCATCAGGTCAGGGCAAACAGTTTAATTCCAGAAAAGTCAACCCCCCTTCCCTCAGCCTCAGTTTCCTCAGATGTAAAATTAAAGGGGTAACAAGCTGATCTCTAAGGGCTCTTCCACCTCTGAAATTCTCTCATCTTTGGTTAAATTTTGCTCTTTGAAGAAAGCCCAGCTCCATTCTCCTTCCTGGGAGCCCCATCCCTTCAAACACTCCACCAGATCGAATTTCTGAGCCATGAGGAGCCTTTGTATACTGGGCCCACATAAAGGGAACACAGTTGTAAAAATCCTGACCATATAATTGAACCCTTCAAGCTGTTTGGCCAAGAAGGAGAAGAACTTTGGACTTGCTTACTTAGGCTTAAAGGAAAACATGCCCCGAGCTCCGCGTTTGCTGGGTTCAGGGATCCTCTTTCTCCAAAGAGGTTTTGATAAAGAGCTGTGCTGGTGTTCCTGCATTATTTATAGGCCACTCACAGTATTTATTTACATTTCCAGGGACACACTTTCCAGGGAAACCTTTTGTTCTCTTTCTAAGGAGGCCAGAACCTGGACAGTCTCAGCTGAAGCCACCGGGGAATCACTGAAATGGCTGGGGAGGGGGGCAGAGGGAAGGCATTGCAGAGATACCAGCTTGGTCCAGGAATAGCCTGCTTTCCCCCAGCTTTGCCCCTGATTGCCTGACAGGAGGGAGATCCAGAGACCTGAACCCAACATCTCACTCACTGGAGACACCAAGACACCGAAGACGCTCATGGCGAGCCTCTTTGGCTGGAGCGGCCTCACGTCCGGCACCGTCGCTGCTGTGAAGTGCCTGTCAAAGTTCAGTTTTCCTGGTATTGGTTCTGGCCTTCCTCAGGACTTGCTGACAGGCCTCTGACAGCCCGAATGAATGTCAACTATGAGATAGCCCAGAGCCAAATAAAGCTGCCATCTTGGAAAGTGTGGCTGATAAAACGGGCCGAGTGGGACTGAGGCAGTGTGGCCACAGCATGAAAGGCCTGGAAAGCCACGTCCGATAAGGAGGAGGATCAGCTCCCCTCTTCCACCGGGCGGGCCAACATTCTTTTTTTAAGCTGGAGCAAGAATGTGGCCCAATGGAACCCAGGAGGTATCAACGCCCACTGTGATCTGGCCCGAGGAGCACCAGGGGACTCGGGAATAATAACAGCAGCCAACACAGAAAGATCTGCTTTTACAGTCTGCAAAGCCCTCAGCTGCATTTTTTTTTTTACTCTTATAACAGTCCTTTAGAGGACTTACCAGCTTTTATGATTCCCTTTTTACAGCTGAGGGAACCGAGGCTCAGAGACTGGTTAAGTGACTCCCCCAGGGAAACACAGCTAGTTAAGTGTCTGAGGCTGAATTGGAGCTCGGATCTTCTTAATTCATGACTTGGTGCTCTATCCATTAGAAGGAACCTTAGAACTTCCCTGTCCCAAGCTCCTCATTTGCTAGATGATAGAAGGATTGGTATAAATCTGGAAGATGCTCTAGAAGCCATTGAGCCCAATTCCTTCCTTTTTCAGATGACAAAACAGAGTGTCACAGAGGTTGAAGGATTTGTCTATGCTCACAGATTTAGTGATGAGGGCTGAATTGGATCCCAGGTCTTCTGACTCCAAATCTGGAGTCCCCTCCACTGACCTATGAACGTGATCTCTTACCTATGAACTGATCTCCTGTCCTGAGAATCACACCAAGTGTGTGAATGGGCCTTATAGCTACGAAGACCTATTTCCATATTATTAATATTTGCACTAGGGTGATCTTTTAGAGTCTACATCCCCTATCATATCCCCACCATCATTGTAGATTGTTTATATTTTTTTTGAAAAAATTTATTTAATTAATTTAGAATATTTTCCCATGGTTCCATGATTCATGCTCTTTCACTCCCCTCCTCACACCCACCTCCCATAGCCAATGAACAAATCCACTGGGTTTTACATGTGTCATTGATCAAGACCTATTTCTATATTATTAATATTTGCATTAGGGTGATCACTTAGATAGACTGTTGTTATTGACATTAGATTAAAGCAAAAAAAAAGATGGCAGCCAAATTAGCACATGGCAGTGGAAAGAGAACAAGATTTAGAGGTTGACAACATGGACTCAACTCCCACATCCATTGCTGAATACTGTATAACTTTGGACAAGTTACAACCTCCACAGGTTTAGTGTCCTCTTCTACAAAATAAGGATTAAAAAAGTGTATTTAATTAACTAATTAATTTAGAATACTTTTCCAAAGTGACATGATTCATGTTCTTCTCCTTCCCTCCTTTCACCCCCTCCCGTAGCCAATGAGCAATTCTATTGGGTTTTACATGTGTTATCAATCAAGACCTATTTCCATATTATTAATATTTGCTCTAGGGTGATCATTTAGAGTCTACATGCCCATCATATACCCATCAAGCCCAAAATGAGGATTTTTAATGAGACCTCTTCCATCTATTCCACTTGTAGGATACTGGAATGAAAGATATTGAGATAGAGAGGAACTTCGGTGTCTATTAACTATACCATCATTTTATAAATGGGGAAACTGAGACTCAGAGAGAAAAAGTAACCTGAGTGACCTAGCAAAAATCCCATCTTTTAGGACTTCAAATTTCCTATTTAAAGGAGTTGGATTCCATACTCTACAGTTCCATATACATATAAGTCTTATGAACTTCTGGGTGTGTCTAAAATCACACAGCTAGCAAGAGACTCGGTCTTTGGACTTCTTACTCCAAATCCACTGTTCTATCCAAAGAATCACCCTTTCTCCCAAGTGAAGAAAAACCAAAGATGAATCTGACAGTATAGAGAACTCTTCCACCAACTTGGTTTGCATGTTCTTTAAACAACTATGTAGAAAAAAAATGACAGCATGGATGAACATAAATGTAGGAGAATGGAATAGTCCTGGAAGACGCTCTACAGATTTAGCGCTGGGTTCTCTGCTGAGGATGGCCTTTTTAAAAAGATAAGTTCGTTTTGTTTTTGTTTTGAGCTCTTGGTTTCAAGAAGCAGAACCAAGAAGAGTGAATAGTTACCAGTTGTGGACAGGGCCATGCTTATAGATGGCGGAGGGATGGCAGAATTACTTAACTCACTTTTTTCCTTTTTTCTTTTCTGTAAAGAAGAATGATTTTTCATATTGGACACTATAGAATGATAATACTTCCACAAGAATTGAAATATAAAATAAGTGAGGAGGAGGGAAGGGCTCATGTAGCTATTATTATCCTCATTTTGCCGATGGCAAAACTGAAAGAGGTTAAGTGACTTGACCAGGGTCACGCTCAATTAGTTCAAGTTATTAGAATTATATGAATTATATATTGGGATGCTAAAAAAAACCTCATTTATGCATTACACAGCTGAGTGATTGAGGGACAATGCTACGGAGTGGATAGAGAATAGGAATCAGGCATTTTGAGTACAACTTCTTCATATGATGTATGCCAACCTAGGTGATCATGGCCAAGACATTCAGTACCAAGAACAGACATTCATATAGATCAAGTTTGTAAAGACATTGATGTCAATTATCACATAGCATAAGACTCGGATGTGTTCAATAAAATAAATATTGGGGGCAGCTGGGTAGCTCAGTGGATTGAGAGCCAGTCCTAGAGATGGGAGGTCCTAGGTTCAAATCTGGCCTCAGCCACTTCCCAGCTGTGTAACCCTGGGCAAGTCACTTGACCCCCATTGCCTAGCCCTTACCACTCTTCTGCCTTGGAGCCAATACACAGTATTGACTCCAAGACGGAAGGTAAGGGTTTAAAAAAAATAAAATAAATATTGTTATTCCCATTTTAGAGATAAAGATAGTCTCTACTGTAAAATGGATATAGTATATATGCACTACCTGCCTTACACGGATATTGCCAGTGGAGTGGTTAGCAAATATCCCAGTGAGTTTAATAAACTGATACAAATTGGGGAATATTCAGATGAATAGTTATTTAAATGAAAAACATGAAAAGCCTCCCACAAAATACAACACCCATTCCTACTAAGACCACTAGAAAGCATGGGAATAAAAGGACCTTTCTTTAAAATCATAAGTAGTATCTATCAGCAAGTATCATCAGCAATGGGGATGTCAGAAGTCTTCTCGTTAAGAATAGGATTGAAGCAAGAATGACCATTACTACCACTATTATTTAATACTGTCCTAGAAATGCTAGCTTTAGTAATTAGTGGAGAAAAGAAATTGAAGGAATTAAAGTTAGCAATGGGGAAACTAAACAATCACTCTTTGAAGATGATACGATAGTCTACTTAGAGAACACTAGAGAATGAATTAAAAATAGTGGAAATAATTAATAACTTTGGCAAAGTTGCAGGGTACAAAATGAAAACTCATAAGTTATGAGCATTTCTAAATATTACCAACAAAGTCCAACAGCAAGAGTTAGAAAAAGAAATTCCATTTAAAATCTCTCTAGACAATATAAAATACTTGGAAATTTATTTGCCAAGACAAATGCAGGAATTATATGGCCGCATTACAAAACATTTTTCACCCAAAACTAGATCTAAACAATTGCTCATGGGTAGGACAATCCTACAGAAATTAATTTACTTATTTAGTACTCTACCAATAAAACTACCAAGAAACCTATTTTATAAAACTAGAAAAATAGGATCAAAATTCATCTAGAAGAACAAAAGATCAAGAATACAAAGGGAATAATTGAAAAACATGAAGGATAATGCCCTACCAGTACCAGATCTCAAACTGTACTATAAAGTAGTATTCATCATAACAGTCTGGTACTGGCTAAGAAATAGATTGGTGGATCAATGGAATTGATTAATGGTATATAACCTTAGCAATCTAGTGTTTGATGAACCACAAAGATCTCAGATTTGGGTATAAGAACTCATTATTTGACAAAAACTGCTGGGAAAACTAGAAAACCAAATGGCAAAAATTAGGCATAGACGAATATCTCACAACCTGTATTCAAGATACAGTCAAAATGGGTATATGATTTAGACATAAAGAATGATATAAAAGTAAATTAAGGAACATAGAATAGTTTACCCATGAGATCAATGGAGAAGGGAAGAATTTATGACAAAATAACAGAGAAGAGAAGACTACCAGATAAAATGAATAATTTTGACTGTGTTAAATTAAAAAAAATTACCAACAGAATCAATCTAAACAAAATTAGAGGGGAAACAACAAATTTATAACCAATTTCTCTGATAAAGGTATCATTTCTTAAATATGTAGAGAATAAAGTCAAATTTTTAAGAATATAAACCATTTCCCAAGTGACAAAGAGCCAAAGGATATGAATAAGCAATTTCAGATAAAGGAACCAAAACTAGCAACAATCTCTCTTGGTTAGAGAAATGCAAATTAAAACAACTTGGAGGTACCAGCTCACACCTATCAGTTTGGCTAGGCAAAACAAAATGATAAATGTTGGAGGTGATGGGGCAAAATGGGGATGCTAATGCATTGTTGATGCGGTTGTGAACTAATCCAACCACTCTGGAGGGCAACTGGGCACTATGCCCAAATGATTATGAAATAACGTATAGCCTTTTAACCAGCAATGCCACTACTAGATCTGTATTGCAAGGATAATTTTAAAAAAGGTGCGGGAGGAACTACTTGTACAAAAATATTTGTAGCAGCTCTTTTTGTGGTGGCAAAGAATTAGAAAGTGAAGGGATGTCCATCAATCAAGAAATGGCTGAACAAACTGTGGTATATGATGATGATGGAATATTATTGTGCTGTAAGAAATGATGAACAGGACAATTCAGAAAGATCCAAATCAACTGATGCAGAGTGAAATAAGCAGAACCAAGAGATTATTATACATAGTAAAAGGAATATTATGGAATAATTGACTGTGATAGACTTAGTCCTTCTTCTCAGCAATGAAATGATCCAAGACAATTCTGAGGGACTTAAGAAGGCTATCCACCTCCAGAGAAAGAACTATTGGAATTGAAATGCAAATCAAAGCATAGGACTTTTCGCTTTAGTTTACTTGTATTTTTATTTTGGGGGTTTTTGTTTTACATGATTTTTCTCTTACAGAAATGAGCAATATGGAAATATGTTTTGTATGATAAAACATGTATAACACATGCCAAATTGCTTGCTACCTCCAGGAAGAGGAAGGGATGGGGGGGAAGGGAGACAGTTTAGATCATATAACTTCTGAAAACTTGGGTGGAAATTTGTTATTACTTGTAATTAATAAAATAAAATATCTTTACAAAAGAAAAAAAAATCCAGGTATTTTCTTAGACTGTAACCCCAAATTAAGTAATCAGAGTGATATAATACCTGTCCTTGGATCCATCTTCTGCTACAGCTTTCCAAAACAAACAAACAAACAAACAAAAAACTCAACTAAATTAGGAGTAGGTAGGTGGCTCAGTGGATAGAGAGCGAGGTCTGGAGGCAAGAGTTCCTGGGTTCAAATCTGATCTAAGGTACTTTTTAGCTGTGTTACCCTGGACAAGTCACTTAACCCCAAATACCTAACCAATTCTTAGTATAGATTTGAAGAGAGAAGATATGACTTAAAAAAGAGCAATAATAAACTTAGAGAGTTTCTTGTGCATTCATGTCAGACTCTTTAGACAATTCCCCTTTTGCAACTCATTACAATTGATTCTTTTTGGCTCTTCAGAATTTCTTCTCTAAGGGACTCTCACTTTCCTGGATTCACTGCTCTCATGGAATTTTAGTTTATGGAATGTCTCCTTTCATTAAGGTTGGAATAGATCCCTTCCTACCCTCCTTTTCTATCGCACAATCTAGGAGGAAAGGGTTGCTTCTCTGGAAGGTTTCTGTCCAGTTGCTCCCTGTTGATGAGGATAAAAACCAGTATACAATGTTCCCTTAGTTGTCCTTCCATCTTCTGGCAAATAAAAATATCAGTAAGGTGATAGTCATGGCTTTGGTTAGTTTTTTCCCCCTCCTTCTAGAAAAGGGGCCAGTATTTATCCACTGTGGGTTGGGGTGTGAGGCTGATGATGAAATGAAGTTGACAAAGCATTGCAAAGCCCTTCTGCGAGACTTGCTAGTGAAGAGAAGAGTGTCGGGATAAGAAAAGTGACTCTGACACCTGCTTTTGTTTTGTCTGGTATCTCATTTTCCTCATAGAGGGAAAAAGGAAAGAGCTGAAAAGTGACAGAGATTTACTGCGCAATGGAGAAGCAGTTTTTTCATTAAAGGCACCCTATGAGGATGTTCAATGGCATTCTTGAGAGCCAAAGACGCTTCCTATAATTCACTCTTTAATTAAGTACAACCCTCAGAACTAGAGGGACCAGCTCTCTCCCCATATACATGCCCATCACCCAGAGCTTTGGTGTAGGAAGACATTCCTCTCACTTTTCTTTCTCTTTGGTGGTTTAAACTCAAACAACAGTCATAATACTTGGGAATATAGAATGTAAGCGTCAAGAGGGCAGAGATTAGGTTTTTTTAAAATATATTTCATCATTTATATCTCTCTACCTTAAATGTCTAGAATATTACAGTCATTTAATAGATGACCATTTTATTAAATTAATTAAATGAATGATGAATTAAAATATTGGAAAATACTATCCTTTAAATTCTACTCATCTCTAAAGTAAAGATAATGAAAAATTAGAAAATTTTAGAAAAAAAGTATGTGTGTGTGTGTGTGTGTGTGTATGAGAAATACTCACGGCTATCAGGGAAACTTATGCCCCCTTGTTAGAATATTCTTTTTCTTTTAATCAAAGGAAATGCTAAATTTCCATCAGAACTTAGTGAAACTAAAAATGTATTTTTCCCATCCAAGTTTGCTGACTACCTGAATTGATGCACAGACCTCAATAAGAACTTTGGCTCTGGGGGAAATGATTTTTAGCTTGGAGTGGCTTCCATTGGGAGTGCAACTCCCTTTGGGACACAGTATATGGAAATGGAAAGAGTGTTGCCTCTAGAGTCATAATATGTGTTCAAATTGTGCCTCTGGTGCTTATGAACTCTGTGACCATAGATATGTCACTTAACTTGACTCTGTTTTTCATCTGCAAAATCAAGGGCAAAATCAGTGGCCTGAGACATCATGGCTAGTTGTAGATATATACCATGATGGAAAGAAAGAATGTTTATTAAGTATTTACTATGTCTCAGGCATGGTGCTAATTTCTGAAGATACAAAAATAAGCAAGCCAGATAGTTCTTGGCCTCAAGAAGACTGCAGTCATTTTAGAAATATATTTCTAGTTATTGCTTTTATATCACCTATATTCCCTCTATATCCCTCCTCTAGCTTCTTCCCAGAAAGCCATCCTTTATGGGAAAGATTAAAAAAATAAATAGGAAGAAAAAAGTTTACAGAAACTAATCATGTAGAAAATAAACGTTATATACTTTATATTAGCCTCACCCTTTTGGCAAAAGAATAGAGGAAAATACCTTCTCATATCTCTCTTTTGGGGTCAAGCTTGGTCATTGTAATTTGTAATATATTATCAATAATTAATTTTTGTTATTGTTTCCCCATTTACTTTGTAGTAGTCGTATAGATCACTTTTTGTCATCCTACTTCACATTGCATTAATTGATGGAAGTCTCACTGTAATTCTCTGTATTCATCATGTTCATCTTTTTTATGTTATTCATATTCTATTGCATTCATATGCTCCAATTTGTTCAGCCATTCCTCAATAAGTGGGCATTAATTCTATTACCAATTCTTCTTTATTGCAAAAATTGTTGTCATAAATATTTTTGTATATATGGAACCTTTGTTTTGGCCATTGACCATTTAGGAAAATAAGCCTAGTAGTTAAAAATCTGGGTCAAAGGATATGTATATCTTTGTTATATTCTTTGCATAACTCCAAATTATCTTACAGAATTTTGCAATTAAATCACAATTCACAACTTCACCAACAATTTATTTGTATTTCGGCAATCCTTTCGAAATGAAGTATTCCCATATTTTGTCATCTTTTCAAATATGCAATGTATGAGATGAAACCAAAGAGTGTTCTTAATTTGCATTTCTCTATGTTAGTGAATTGGTACATTCTGTCAGATGGCTGTTAATTCTTTGTATTTTAACAACTGTGATCTCATATTCTATAGCCATTCTTTTTGGTGAATGTCTTTTGGTCTAATATATTTCTTTTAGTTTCTATAAATATTGAATTTTCAGATCCATATAATGCATTTGATATAAATTTCCTTTTTAGTTCTAGATACACTGATTTTATTCCTGAAAAAGCTTTTTAAAAAGTTACTTCTAGGGGGCAGCTGGGTAGCATAGTGGATTGAGAACCAGTCCTAGAGACGGGAGGTCCTAGGTTCAAATCTGGCTTCAGCCACTTCCCAGCTGTGTGACCCTGGGCAAGTCACTTGACCCCCATTGCCTAGCCCTTACCACTCTTCTGCCTTGGAGCCAATACACAGTATTGACTCCAAGACGGAAGGTAAGGGTTTAAAAAAAAAGTTACTTCTATCCCCTATTTAATTTGTTCTCCTTTTTAATGTTATGATCTTTAATAGCCACATAATTAATCTATTTTGAAATAATTACTAATATGGTACAAAAATGATGGGCTAAACCTAATTTCTTTCAGAATGCTTTATACTTTTTTTCACTAATTCTTATCAAATGGTGTGTTATTTTATAAGTAATATATGTTTTCAAGTTTATTGAACTCAAACTTTGAAGGAATTCACATTAAAATAGGAAAGATAACAAATCAAATATATATATTTAAATTAAATAAAAATTTTCAATTCAAAAAATAAATAAAACTAAATGAATTGTGGTACATGAACACCGTGGGATTGAGTTGTAGGAAAATATGAAATCGGCAATGACCGAGAAGCCTTTAGGTAAGACTTAGGTGAACTGATGAAGAATGAAGTCATTACCCATCGCAGGTGGCAACTAAGCTCTTGGGATTTTTCTTGTGTGAGTGGGGGGGGGGGATCCTAGATAGATGATTTCATATTCCAGATTTCTATAAATGAAGATTTTTCAACTCTTCTATAATTGATAGTGTTTCAGAGAGATTCCAAGGGTCCTGTGGGTAAGTCACTACCCCTCAGGCAAAGATGAGAATGCGGTCAGCCTTAAAGCATCTGCAGACAGAACTAAGAGGGCACCCTTGAGCCCCTATTTTGTCCAGTTCCAATAATGAGCATCAAACAAAACCCTCTATCTTGATTTTGTTTTTCAGTCTTTCTTAGCAAAGAGTCAGAAGAAGTTTTCATATAAACACACTGTTTTCTATAAACACACTTTTATGTGATTTAATCTGGAAATCTCTCAGTTCTAGATCCCATTTCCTAATGAAACGGAGGGTCAGCCTTGGGTCCAATTACTCCCTGTACCAAATACTCCCCGAGTGACCCAGTAATTCTGGCCCAGATTGGTTCTTCCTTAAGTAGGTTCATCAGAAAATATTAAGGTGGCTTGAAATCTAGTCTCAAATCTTACGTTGGGGAAAATGTCCTAAAACTGGAGGTGTCTCAAAACAAAATTAACTACGTTAGGAAGCCATGAATTCACTCACTCTTCAAGTAAAGTCTGGATGACATTTTGTCAGGCACAGCATAGAAGGACAACTGGTTCAGGGGTGGGTTGTATGAGCGAATCAGTGAATTCCTATCTAGCTCCAAGACCGAAATTGTGGGATTATGGGACTTTGGGTGAATAACTACAATTATTAATTAATAAAGCAATAAACTATTTTCTGATTCTCCATCTTCTTAACTGCAAAAAAGGAGAAAGTTGACACGCCAAAGGGCCATAAAACTATACATACTCTTTGACCTAGCAAGACCACTACTAGCAAGACCATATCCCAAGCCACTCTTCACTCTATTTCCTCTATGACTTTTTCTCTAGTATGTGATAGGTGTTTTCTTTCACATCATGATCGACATGGAAATATATCTTGTAGACGATACAACCTACATCACATTACTTGTTTTCCTGGGCAGAGATGGGAAAGAGGGAGAGAACGTGGACCACAAAATATTAGAAAACAACTACTCAAAATTATATCAATCATGTAAAAAATAAAATATTCATAAAGAGAAAGGGAAACGATGATACAGTTTGAGAGTTTGAAGGGACCTCGATAGGCGACTGAGTTTAACTCAGGAATGGCCACCATGACATTTCCAAAAGGGATCATCTAGCATCTAACGATCTCTGAGGAATGAGGAAGCCTATCCTATTCCACTTTAGGGCAATTCTCCTTATTGAGAACTTCTTCCTGACATCACAGCTAAATTTTCCTCTTACAATTGCCCTTCCCACCCTAACTCCCCCTGCACCCCACTGCTGCTAATTCTGTCCTCAGTGGCCAAACAGAACAAGTCATTCCTCCTCAACACTTCAGAGATGACTATCCTACCCTGGCCCTGCTAGTCTTCTCTTCTCCATATAGTTATGTAAAAAGCATCTACTAGCTAAGCATAAGAAGCAGTGAATAGAGGTTAAAGCTGAGTGTAGATATGTGTCTATCATATTACACCTCAGAGGCAGATGGGGAAGTGGAACTGAAGGCTTCTAATTTGGGGTTTCTTGAACCACACCAGATTTTTTTCTCCCTTTATTCTCAGTTGCAATGGAATGTCAAGTTAGGCAGTGAGTTCCTCATTCCTGGAGGAAAGCAAGAAGCATTGAGAGGACCATTTTTAAAGGATGTTTTGCCAGAAGTTCATACTATAGGTGCTTGATGGAATCAGTAGGAACCAAGCTCTCCTCTAGATTGAAGTCTCATTATCAGTAAACTCTAGGACTCTAAATTAAAACCATTCTCCTTGATCTGCTTTCTACAATCAAGCAGGTCATCAATTGATCAATTAATCCACAGTCTATAAGCATGGATTAAGTACCTACTATGTGCTAGGGACTTGTGCCAGGTCTTGGAAATACATGGCAAACAAGCCATCCATAAGCATTTATTAAATACCTGGTCTCTGAAACAAATCAGCAGTCTTCAGATATTTATTAAATGCCTACTCTGTGCCAAGAACTGGGGATCTATTTCAATTAATTTCCAAGCAATTATTAAGTGCCTACTCTGTGCCAAGCACTCTGTTAGGTGCTGAGGACACAAATCAATTCATGAACCCTCAAGAATTTATTAAATGTGCCAGGAACTAAGGATACAAATCAGTTTATCCACAAGCATCTATTAAGTGCCTACTCTGTGCCAGGCACTTTGTGAGGTTCTGTGTGTACAAATCAATCCCCCAACTCTCAAGAATTTAAGCGTGCCAAATAATTCACAGACATGTATTAAGTGCCCACCCTATGCCAGGGACTGAAAATGCAAATCAACTAATTCATAGGCATCTCCTTACTCTGTGCCAGTAGGTATTGGGGGGGCATATAAAAAATGTAAGAAAGAGACTGTTAGATTTAGAATATGAGAACTTGGGTCCAAATCTCAGCTCTGTCACTCATGGCCACTGTGCTCTCTGTATTTGGGGTTCAGTTATGTCATGTAATATGAAGGAGGTTGTTTGATGGCCTCGTAGCATCCTTATTCCTCCACATCATTGTACTCGAGCCTTTTCCATCAAACTCTTATGGCCAGAAGCCTTCTCCAAGGCTGGTCCTGACCACGTTTCCTGAACCACAGCCTGGATTGCAAACATTTCTTTGGAAAAAAAAGCAGAGGCACCAGGTGCAAATGTCCACATCTCTTTGGCCAAGCCAACGAATCAGGGGAGGCCATCTTTCCTTCGAGCCTGCTTGGTGCTCAGAATTTTCTGGGGTTTGGTAAGTGAGAAGCTGAGCAGAGAGGTCAAAGAGTATTTGAAGTCTATCATGTTACTTCTTGTTTTCCCTTCTTCAAAAATAACATGTGTTTTTCTAATCTAGAGAGCTCTCCAGGCTTATTTATAAACCGGATCTGCAAAGGAAAAAAAAAGAACTGTGTGCCCTAAATTCAGCTCTCTCTCTCTCTCCCCCCTGCACATTGTGTCTGTTTCTGTCTAAGCCTGAAATGCAGCTTACAACAAATAAATCAAGTAAGCCACTGAGAAACAAGGCAGGATGACTTGAGCCTTGTCCTGAGAGAGCCTCCCTTAGTGGCAGGGGTCTCACTACCTGTGATAGGCTGATTTTAATGGTGGGAGACACTTTTAGGTTGACTCTGGGAGGAGAGGTCATTCTCTGTTTGTCTTGGTTCTGGGTTTTGTTCAGGAGAAAACCAATGACTGGATGGGGAGATTTTGATGGGTTAGAAGGGAGAGCAGGGAAAAATGTTCCAAGGGAATGGTACTTAGGGGAAGGGAAGTGCTGAAGATGGAGGACAGCACGAAGGGTTTCAAAGGTTACTGTTCACTGAGTTGTTGGTTTGTTGGTTTGTTTTTTTGGTCTTGGGAAAACAGCAAAAATGATTTTGAACAGTGGAAAGAATTGGGAAACTTTTCAATGGTGAAGTTATTTTCCATTTCTATAGGGGGGGAGCAGTGATTAGAAGTGAGAAGGAAATCAATCTGAGCTCGAACATAGGAAGACTTGTTTTTCTTTCATAGGGTGGTGCTGTGCTCTTATCCATATGGAAACTCCCTCCATCCATGTAGATCCACAACTGGTCTTTAGCTTAGTATTAGAATTGCCTTGGGTGCTGAGAGGCTAAATCACTTTCTCAGTAAAGCAAAAGTAGCATATATGAGAGGAAGGGCTCTAAACCTTGATCTTAATGACTTCAAGGCCAACATTCTATCCACTCTACTTGGTCATTTCTCTTCGAATAATTAGAACCATCTAAAATATAATGGTGGGCTGACTTGTGAAGCACTGAGCCCCCCATTACTGAAAGTGTTCAAGGGAATGGATGAAGGCAAATCAAGAAATTAAAATGAATTTTCCTACAGTTAGTGGGAAGTTAGACTAGAGTAGGAGATCCTGACTGTTTTCATTTTCTATTTTGATAACTATTTCAATACTATTATTTTCCTTTGTAATCTTATGTGTTATGTTTTATGGATTTAAAATTATTCTCCTGAGAAGAGGTCCACAGGCTTCACCAGATTACCCAAGCATTTCATTACACAAGAAAGCTTCAGAAACCCCTGAACTAGACAGATTTTTGGAAGGAATAAAAAAGGAAAAAAAGGGGACAGAAGGAAGGAATACAGGAAAGAAGGGAGGAAGGGAGGAAAGGAGCTAGGAGGGAGGAAGAGTTTTAAAATTTTCATTTCATTTGATTCAACAATAGCCCTCAGAGGTAGGCACTGTTATTATTCCCCATTTGATAGTTGAAGAAACTGAGTCTAAGGTTAAGTGACCTTTTCATGGTCATACAGCTAGAATGCATCTGATGTGGGATTTGATCATATATATTCCTGACTGCAGGGACCAACACTATTTACTGAGTCACTTAGCTGAAAGACCTAAGATCAAATCTGGTCTCAGATACTTAATAGTTGTGTGACAGCATGAGTCATGTGGCCTCTGTCTGACTCAGTTTCCTCACCTGTAAAATGGGGGGGAAATAGCATCTATCTCCTAGGAATGTTGTAAGGAATCAATTGAAAAAATATTAGTAAAATGCTTAGCACAGTGCCTGTCACATAGGAGGCACTTAATTATTACCCATTTCCTTTATTTCCTTAGTTCTCTTTCAACACTCTTACTCTATTATTTCTTAAGGCTTAAATTATATTTGCGAAGAGGACAATAAGAAAAAAGGAAGATTTCCTAATATATTACTAGAGTAGATAATTTAAAAAATAAGAAAATTAATTTTAGAGATCTTTCAGCCTAAAGTTGATACCAAAAGAAGTTAAGCTTAGAGACAGAAAGGTTATGATAATGAATATTTATATAGTATATTAGGGTTTAAAAAAGAAAAATCTCATACAGTATCTCATTGGAGTCTCACCATAATCTTACAAAGAAGATATTATAGGTTTAATATTTCCATTTTACAGATGGGAAAAAGACAGGTTGAGAGAGTTGCAATGACTCAGTCTTGGTTGCAGAGGCAGATTAAACCCAGGTCTTCTTGAATTCCAATAAGACATCATCTCTACTACTCCACAGACTGTCTCACAATGGACTAGGTAACTTCTAGAGGCATTTTGCTGTTTACAATTCTATCCTTTAATTAATTTATAGTGAACACATCAATTGTCTCTCTGAGATACAAGTTATTCATTTTGAGGGTTAAAATCATTTCTGGGAATTTCAACCCTGGGCCAGAGCACCCTCAAGAATATAGCATGATCTACTCTCAGTTCCATTTAAATAGAAAACACACCAGGGTTCTCTTTTGCTTCCAAAATCCAGAATATTTTTACCATTTGAGGAAATCTTCTTTGAGCTCTTATAACAAATCAAAATGGTTTCATTTCTTAATAGCTTTTTCCCCAGCATCAATAAGCCAGATCCAATCCTTTGTGATTTTTTTAGAAACTTTCCAATTTTGAATGGTTAACACTTAGCCATTGGCAGCTGCCAAACAGATGCAAACCTTTAGGCTTCACGTCATTGCTAATCCAGGCATAAGGAAACAATATGGTACAAGGTTGTCTACTCTGAAGAAATGCTAAAGGAATCACATTTATCCTTTTTCATCTTTTGGAGGAACCAGGATTCCATCAATGTGGTTACATCATCCTTTCAACCAATGAGCCTTCATTAGGCTACCGGTAAAAGTTGGTGACACAAAGAAAACACAACAAAACAAAAAGAAGCAAACACCCCCTCCCCCCCCCACATTACCTACCCTCCAGTAGACATAGTTTAGATTATTGGATGGATAGATAGATAATAGAAGGATAGATTATTACAATTATTATTATTATATAAAATCACTTCCTAAACCTTAAAGCCTCATATAAATGTTAACTGCTGTTGCTAATGTTGCCACTAAATAGTTTTTCTCCATTGCTATGGTCAAAAAAAAAGGGGGGGGAAATATCAAAACCTGGTGGCCCACTTTCCAGGGAGGACCTTCTCTGAACTTAGGACATACTTAAAAAACAAAAACAAAAACGAAACAGATACATAATCCACCCCCAGGCCCATATTCAAAAGCCTTTGCAGGACCAGAGATTTGACCAGATGCCTTTTTTTTTTTTGGTGGAGGTTCCCTTTTCTTATTTCCCTGCATTCAGGTTTCTGATCTCAACATTCACCAGAAATGGCTCTCTCCAAAGTTATAATTTTATTGTTCCAAATCCAATGTCTTTTTCTCAATTCTCATCCTTCTTGGCCTCTCTGAAGTTGCAGAAGCTTCTGATGCTTGTCAATCACCCTCTTTCCCTTGATGCTCTCTTCTCTCTAGGTGTGAAGCTCTGCTTTCTCCCACTTCCCCTTCTTCAACCATTCCTTCTCTGATTCCTGCACTAGATCTTTATACAGCTCACAACTGCTACCAGTCACTAGCCTACAGTCCCCTGTCCTTGGTCCTCTTCTTTCTCTATGCTATTTTACTTGGATATTTCATCAATACCCATAGATGTAATTACTATCCCTGTGCTAAAGATGTGTTCATCTATTTATCCAGCTCTAATCTCTCTGTTGCTCTCACATCTCCAACTTCCTTTCATACATCTGAAATTGGATGTCCTTAAATTCAACATATGTAAAACTACATTCTCTCATTATCCCAGAATCTTCCTCCATTTCCAACTTCCCCATTTATGTAGCGGGAATGACCATTCTTCTAGTAAGCTTGCCTCCTAACATAGCTTTCACTCTATCTCTAACCTCCCCATGTCCAATCCCTTTCCAAGGCTCGCCATTTTACTTTTGTAATGTTTTCCAAATACACCCCCTTTCTCCTTTGTGATGCTATCACCAGTCCAAGGCAAAACCTTATCACTTCACTACTGCAATAGCTTCCTTGGGGTGGGGGGTCCCTGCTGCAAGTCTGTTACACACTCCAATCCATCCTCCATTTGGGAACCAAAGAGAATTTCTGAAAGCATTACTCCCTCACTCAGCATTCTCTTTGGTTCCCTATCACCTTTGGGATCAAATATAAAATCTTTGGTATTCAGAACCCTTTGTAACCTGTCCTTTTATCTTTCCAGGTTTCACATATTCCCCTCCCCAACATATTCCAGTCTAGTGAGGATGGTCTTTTTGCTATTCTTTGGACAAGACCCTCCATCTCCTAACTGAGGAATTTTACTGACTGTTTCCCGTACCTACAATGCTCCCCTTTCTCATGTCTACCTCCTGGCTTCCATCATGTCTCAGATAAAATCCCTCCCTCTGCAAGATGCCTTTCCCTTTTCCCTTTAATTCTTCTACCATCACATCCAACTTATCTGGTATAGATATTTGTATGTTGTTTTCCCCATTCCCCTGGGAGCTCTACAAGACAAGGAACCAACTATTTTTTTCCTTTTCTTCATATCCCCAGAACTTAGATCCATGACTTTCACATAATAGTCACTTATTACTAAGTGTTTACTGACTGACAGCCCTGCTTTTCACAAAACCAAGGTCCCTGCCATATCATGATGGGCACATTGAGGGAAGAGTTAATTCTTTCAATAGATTATCAAACACGATTTTGGGAATTTTTTATGAGTAAATCATATCAGGAGAGCATATCATTGGCACAGGCAGCCAAAACAGACCTACTTTCTGAGGATTGAATTTGAAGAAAGTCTAAAGCCCATCTTGTTTTGGTGAGGAGAGTGAAAGGAGGCTGTAAGTTATCTGATATCAGCTAGCTACTCCCTGGCTCTTCTAAGGTTCCCACAATTCCCCAGATTGTTGGGATCGATGAAGAACTCTTCTCCAAAGGGATCTTTCCCAATAAAGAAAGAAAGACAGGACAAATTATATCAATCTTTTTTGATTGTGCAAAGCAGACATCCCAGCTAAATCAGTACACAATCACAAAGTCATTCTCTCTCTCTCTCTCTCTCTCTCTCTCTCTCTCACACACACACACACACACACACACACACACACACACACATACACACAATATCTTACATAATTCACCAAGATGAAAATAGATACATGACCAAGACATAAAGGGAGAATCATAAACAAACTAGAACAGGCAACACTAATTACCTATTGGATTTATCGATGGGGGAAGAATTTAGAAATAAACAAAAGATGGAGATCATAGATCTCAAAGGTTATCAAGTTCTTCCCTCATCATTTTATAAATGAAGGAACAGACCCAGTGCTGTTAAGTAATTTACTCAAAATCCTTTAGATTTTTAAGCCATAGAGGCAGGATCTGAACCTACATCCCTTCTAGACCCAGTCTTCATCTACTGTTCTGTACTATTTTACTTAAAAATAACCTTCCCACTTTCCCTCTATCCCCACTGGTGCCTCTTTAACTAAAGGCTGAATAATGGCTTTCAGCCATGTTCATAGGTTATAAATTAAAAGGAATAAATAAGGAAACTTATAAGTTATAAGGAAACAATAAGTCAGTGTGTTTAACTCCCTCTCTTCCTAAGTAAGGAAATAAGGAAAACAAAGGCCAGACAAGTTACCTTGATCTTAGTCACACTAGTGGCTAGTAATAGTACCAAGGCATTTCTGCATATATCTACCCTGGATTCTTTTAAATCCCCAATAAAATCTGTACTCTATAAGAAGCCTTTCCCAATCCTTCTTCATTCTGGTGCCTTCCTTCTGTTAATTCTCTCCTATTTATCCTGTATATAATTTCTTTTATACATGTTTGTTGGCTTGTTACCTCCCCCATTAAATTATAAGATCCTTGAGGCAAGGACAGTCTTTTGCTTCTTTTTGCATCCATGGTACTTATCAGTGCCTGGCACATTGTAAGCCTGTGAGTTTTATTCTCACTCTGATCTTCTGTGAATGCAGTGTGTCCCTGCAGTTTTTTCCCAGTCCAACTCTTTTCTCTCCTACTTTGGAATTGAAGAGCAGAATTTAGGACTCTTTCTTCCTGCCCTTTCCATCATCATGTCTATAGTCTATTGGAAAGGGTACTTAACTTTAAGCTAGAGAGCATAAGTTCAGCTTCCCTCTCTGTTCCTTACCACCAGATCAGTCAGAGAACCTCTGAGAACCTCAATTCCATACAAGAGGACTTGGACTGAATGAGGTCTAAAATTCTTCCAGCTCTAAACTTAAATGAAATTGAGAAATTTTTAACTCAATAAACAAAAATACAATAAAACATAGTTAATGTTAGTTTGTGGTTTTCTAAATCAGCTATGGCCAGCAAGGAATCATTTCTGCTGTCTTGGACATCACTGATCATATCCCTTCTCACCTCCCTTCTCAAAAGATGCCTTTCAGGTCAAAGGATTCCATTTAGATGACTTAAATTGTCCCCCAGGAGTGGGGAGTCAAGTCATGTCAGCAGGCAAGGACTAAGCCCTGGCAAATATTGTGGTAAAAGTATGGCAGAACTCGAAGAAAGTCAAAAACAGCCTTTCTCCTCCAGGAATTCACAGTCTCCTGGGGGTGTTGAGAAGCTGTATGAAGACAACATGCCAACAACTACGTATAAATAAGAGTACAATTCCTAAAGGCTACCCTCAAAGGCGGTAACTAGAAAGGTGAATCTAAGCCCTGTAAGAGCAAAGATGGTTTGGTTTTGTCCCTGAAACACAGAAGAGGAATTTAGACAATGTGTATTCAGTTGAATTTACCTCCTATCTTCTATGTATTAAAAAACTAATTTTTCTATAATTTTTGCCAGCCCTCAAATCTATGAAGTTTATCATGATGTGTGTGTGTGTGTGTGTGTGTGTGTGTGTGTGTTGTAGGGAGAATAACTGAACTAACCATCCCTCTGGGCATCAATCTCTTGTGTAGATAAATAAAATAAATATTTCATTAATTTAACTTATCACAACTGCCTCTTCTATATACACTCTTCTAAAAATCATTAAAAAAGGATAAAATTCACCCTGTATAACTTTTCTCTCCAGGAAACTTCCACACTCAACACAGAACTTGTGTGAAACCCCCGGGTCCTCTCCTTGGCTCAGGCTGAGTCCATGTGGAAAGACTGGGTTAGACACACAGTTTTACACATTCTCTTGCCAACCCTGTAAATCGGCTCAGATTCCCCTGAAACATGACTCCCTTGGAACTCAGTCTCTGGACTGGAAGGTGGAGCAAAGCCGGCCTTAATTACAGGCCTGTAATAAAACTCAGGACTCGAGATGTTTCACCAGGTCCCTTTCCCCAAACTTAATTTTGCAGTGAGTTAAGGAAAGGGCCAGAAGCATTTGTTTTTATTATCATTTTTTGGGTAATTCCCAAACCTAGAATATTTAACTATCTCCTCTTCATCATCAGTCTAGAACCAGAAGGACCATCGGAAGCCATTGCATCCAACACCTTCACTTTTCAGATGAGGCAGGCATCGTTTAAGTGATGTTCCCAGAATCAGACATGAAGGATCATAGTAGACTGGACACTAGAAGAGACCCTGAAGGCTATCTAGTCTAAGTGCTCCATCAGTTATGGAAGGGAGTCCCAGGAAGGCAAAATGATTGACCTGAAGTCATATACACTAAAATGATTAAACTTCAGATTTGAACAAGTGAAGCAGGATGAGAGATAGATGTCTAGTCAGGAAGATCTGAGTTCAAATCTGACATAGACACTTTCTAGCTGAGTGACTCTGAGCAAGTCACTTAACCTTTGCTTTAATTTTTCATATTATAATAGGGGTCATTACGGCATCAGTCTTTGTGGATTGTGGTGGGAGCTATATGAGATTATGCTTTGTAAACGTTTTGCAAAACTTAAAGTGCTATATAAATGCTACCTAATACATTGGTGATGGTTGCTCTCCTCCATTTTACAGATGGGAAAATTGAGGCTTAGAAAAGTGAGTTTATTTGCCCAAAAACATAGGGATATGTTGGATCCAAAGATCTGAATGTTGCTCTTCTGCCCTCAGAGCCAGCAATCTTTGTACCGTGCCACATTGACTTTCTCAAGTCTGGGTACTGATGAAAACAGTCTCTGGAGGGTTAGTCAAATATCATCTGTCCAATTTGTAATTCCATGGGCTCGGGTGGCCTTCTGCTGACCAAATTTAGCCCCAGAACGCAGGAGAGTCTCAGATATAGAATTCACGGTCATCCCAAACAGTTCGATACTATGATCCATACGATAAAAAACAAGCGAGTCAAGACTATGGACTGTCCAGTCCTGAGAGGCACACACATAGAAAATGGATAAGAAGGTTGACTGGACTAGGAGGATGGACAACGAACTGGGCACATCATGGAACAGGCAGAGGGAGGCGGGCGACATTCTAGAGTGGTCCCATGGCTGCCCTTGGAGACAAAGGATCAAATACTGCATTTAATACCCACATTCCAGAGTTAATCCTGTATGGCAGAAAGACAGGGAACATACAGTCTTTAAATTGAAAGGGAATATCCTGTAGAGGGCCACACAGTGTGACAGTGAGCAGGGTATGCCAGAAAATCAATGGGGAATTTTGTAGAATAAAAGAATAGGATGTCTTCAAGGAATGGATGATAGAATGCCTTGTTCGGGTATAAAATCCTCCTTATTCTGGCTTCCTCTGACCTCTCAGTCTTCTTAGACTTTATTCCCATCTATGTATTCTTCGAATCGGTGACGTTGGCCTCCTGGTTGTTCCTCACACCACTCATTCCATCCTTAGATGGGTACATTTCTCTGGCTATCTCCCATTCCTAAAAATCTTCTGCCTCATCTCTACCTCTTGGCTTTCTGACCTTCAAGTCTCTCCTGAAATACAATCTTATACCAGAAGACTTTTCCAGTACCCACCCATGCTAATTCCTTGCCTGATTGATAGTTCTCGTTTGTCCCGTTCATAACCTGTTTGCCTCTTAATACCTGCCTGCTCTCTTCTTTATTCAAATGTAAGCTCCTTGAGGTCTCAGACTTTCTTTTTATCCTCAGAGCTTAGCACAGCAGCTGGCAAATAGTAGGTGTTTAAAAATAGTTGTTGAACAAGTAGCAACAATAATTCAAGAAAACTCATGAAGAAACAGGTCATCCTCCTCTAGACAGAAGTCTGATGGGCTCAGAGAACATACTAAGACATTTAGGGGGGCACGGCTAATGCAAGAATTTATTTTGCTTGACATACATTTTTAGAATGGGTTGTGATTTTCTTGTTTCTTTTTGGGAGAGGAGAAGTAAAGGTGGTAGGGAGTGAGTTTAGAACTAAAAAGAAAAGAAAAATTAAAACCATCACTGCCCCAGGTCCAAGAAAGGTTTGTTGACTTGAGA
Source organism: Monodelphis domestica (assembly GCF_027887165.1). Classification (NCBI taxonomy): domain Eukaryota; kingdom Metazoa; phylum Chordata; class Mammalia; order Didelphimorphia; family Didelphidae; genus Monodelphis; species Monodelphis domestica. The sequence goes on from NC_077228.1 coordinate 18,428,057, forward strand.
GAGTGAGGAATGACAGGTTGATGACCAGAGAGATTCACAGTGCCCTTATGACGTTACGAGAAGGAGAAGAGGCTCCTGGCAGGTTGGGCAATTTCCCCGTGGGGTTTTTAGGGAAAGACATGGAAAACAGGGATACTTGGTGGGGCTGTGATTCCCCCCATTGGAGGGAACCCTTTAATTGGTAAGATTCTAGATCCTCTGGAGGATTTTACTTCTCTTCCCCTCAAGTCATTTGGTTTCTAGTCATGGAATTAAAGCTATGCATCTCTGAATGCTAGTGATGCAGCCACAATGTGTTACCAAGAGAATTCCATGGGAAAAGAAGAGTTATAGAATACTGCCTGAAAGATGTAACAACAGAAAAGGTATCAGGGCAATCAAATAGCAGAAATGAGGGAAAACAGCCCAGCCTAGGCTCCTACTGACTTGTTACTATGCAGTGAGAAGAGAGCTAGAGAATAGTGCCTGACACAGTCAATGGAGTCTACTTCGTGGATGTAGAGAACACAGACAGGATGAGAGGGCATGGATAGACTGGTACTTTGAGTCAATGAGATCACAGATCTATCAAAGTATCAAGCTTTGGTACCCTCATGATGTTAAGAGAAAGAGAAGAGGCTCCTAGTGGGTTGGGCAGGTTCTCTGTGGGGAATTTAGGAACAGATGTGGAGAAGACTGGCACTTGGTGGGGCTCTGATCCACAGCATTGGAGGGAACCCTTTAACCAGTAAGATCCTAGACCCTCTAGAGTATTTTACTGCTTTTATTTGTTTGGATCTCCCCTCTCTCTCCTAACTCTATTGAGTTACTCATGGATGCACCATGTTCAGTGAAAACATTTAATGCCACTGTGGTCTGGGCAAAGACCTTAATCTCTCCGAGTCAGTTTATTCATCTATAAAATGGGGATAATAATAGGGCTTCCCTCCTACCATTTCTGTGACATAGGAGACTGGGTTACTGGGTTATAGGTCAAATATAATGTATGTAAAATGTTAATGCAAATCTTAGTGCTAAGTAAGTATGAACTACTATAAACTTTTTAATTTTAATTTTTAATAAGATATTATTATTGACATCATTCCTAGGCTGGAGCAGCACAAAGATAGTGAGTAAGATCGTGGCTAAATCACTAGAAGAGACCCTAGAAGCCACTCATTCCTAGCCTCTTTTTTTTTACAGAGAAAAGACTCAGAAAAAAGCATCCTTGCCACTTACAAAAGTTGTCAGTAGTGGAGGAGAGGTGGGATTCCAAGCCCAGCACTCAGATTTTGCATTCAGGGCTCTTTCCTTCAACACTCTTTTTCTATAGAAGTCAATTCTCTAAGCCTTGGGTTTTTCATCTGTAAAAATGAAGGTGCTAGGACAGATGACCTGCCAATTCTCTGGCAATTCCGGCATCCTGTGATTCTGAAAAGATTATCTGAGTGTGAGCTGGGAGACCCAAATCTAGCAGCTCACTTACCATATCCTTGGAAACGTCACCCAGAGGACTCATTGACAAATCCAAGCGAGAGGCTGTGAAACAGATGCTGAAATTCCAGATGTGCATTTGGAAGAGGAGAGGATTCTGGATTCTAGCTTCTGCTCCACCTCCCCTCCTCCACACCATACCACCAGCCATATAAAGGAAATGTAGATGAGGGATTCCAGTTAACTCCCTTAGCACAGGGAGTGGGGAATCACTCACATATAATTAGCCCCAGAAAGCCTTTCTGTGCCGATTTTTCCTCAATTAAATGATAAATTCCTTGAGAGCAAGCAGGCTCTGCACTGTATCTGTTAGAACAGGACATCATCATCTTTCACGTGAACTATTAGAGTAGCCTCCTGACTTGTCTTCCTGCTTTCAGCCTCTCCCCATTCCAAATGATTTTCCTCACAGATGTCAAAGCTATTCCCCCAAAGGCCCAGTCTCACCATGCCACTCTGTGGCTCAACAAGAACTAAGGGCTCCCTATTGCCACCGGAATTTGGCCTTAAAAGTCACTCTTAGAAGAAATGAAATAAAATGAAACAGAATCAGGAGTATCTGTGTATGTGCATGTATATACACATGCATGTGTACATAAGAACACACAAATGTGCATACATGTACATTTCCCCTCAATACATATATGCATGTGTATATACACCTTGCATATATGCATATCTATGCATGCGCATATATACATATATAGATAGATGATAAGTACATAGATAGCTAGATAGATGTACAGATAGAGATAGTGTCAGATGCATAAATACATAAAAAGATGTAGAGATGGATGGAGGGATGAATGGATAGATGGATAGATAGATAAATAGACAGAAGGACAGATGAATACATGGATGGATGGGGAGAAAGAGGGAGAGAGGAGAAAGAAAGAAAGAAAGAAAGAAAGGAAGAAAGAAAGAAAGAAAGAAAGAAAGAAAGAAAGAAAGAAAGAAAGAAAGAAAGAAAGAAAGAAAGAAAGAAAGAAAGAAAGAAAGAAAGAAAGAAAGAAAGAAAGAAAGAAAGAAAGAAAGAAAGAAAGAAAGAAAGAAAGAAAGAAAGAAAGAAAGAAAGAAAGAAAGGAAGAAAGAAAGAAAGGAGGGAAGGAGGGAAGGAGGGAAGGAGGGAAGGAAAGAGAAAGAAAGAAAGAAAGAAAGAAAAGGAAGGAGGGAAGGAAGGAAGGAAGAAGAAAGGAAGAAAGAAAGAAAGAAAGAAAGAAAGAAAGAAAGAAAGAAAGAAAGAAAGAAAGAAAGAAAGAAAGAAAGAAAGAAAGAAAGAAAGAAAGAAAGAAAGAAAGAAAGAAAGAAAGAAAGAAAGAAAGAAGGAAGGAAGGAAGGAAAGAAGGAAAGAAGGAAAGAAGGAAAGAAGGAAAGAAGGAAAGAAGGAAAGAAGGAAAGAAAGAAAGAAAGAAAGAAAGAAAGAAAGAAAGAAAGAAAGAAAGAAAGAAAGAAAGGAGGGAAGGAGGGAAGGAGGGAAGGAGGGAAGGAGGGAAGGAAAGAGAAAGAAAGAAAGAAAGAAAAGGAAGGAGGGAAGGAAAGAAAAAGAAAGAAAGAAAGAAAGAAAGCAGAAAGAACGCAAAAAGAAAGAGTAAGAAAGAATGAAAAGGGAAAAAGAAAGGAAGGATGGAAGACTTACACACATAATGATGAGAATAGATAAATGGAATGAATTACAACAATAAAACAATTGAAATCTACAGCTGTGAAGTTTGAATAACCAGGCTTAGTCCTAATGAAGAAATTGAAGAAAGTGCCTCCTGAAGTTTACTTTCAGAGATCTGTGTGTGGAGAGAGTCAGAATAAGGTTATGGAATACTCAAAGAAAGTCAGGCTTTCACTATCTTGATGAGTTGGCTGAAATGTATTCCACTCCCCTTTTTTATGCTTTATTATATGGGATGGCTTTCAGAGAGGGGGGAGTGAAGGGATACTTTGGAAAACACCTAAGACCTAGGGGGCCTTATATGCAATGTAGGAGATGCAAAAATGAAGGAAATTCCTAAAATAATCTATATCTAATGTGGTGCAAGCTTCCCTTGTTCCCTTTCATTCTAGCCAAACTGGGCAGCTTGCTCAAGTCCTCAGGAGATATCCCTTTACCTTCCTCTGTACTTTGGCAAACTTTGTCCTTTCTGTTCGGAATTCTTTTCTTCCTTGGTTCCATTTTGCAGATTACCTATGACACTTCAAAGCACAATTCAAGTGGCATGTCCTCCCCAAGGACTATCCTAGAACCCTTCCAATTTTTGACTGATTCCCTGACAGTTAATCGTGCCATTTTAGAATATTCTAGGCTGCAAGAAAGAAGGAAACTAGATATGGGAAGACTACTTCAAGGGTCTGGAAATGTTTCACCAAGAGAAGAGAAGGCTGGTGGGGGACCATTATAGCTTTCTTAAAGCATTTGAAGTTCTAGCATATGGAGAAGAGATTAGCTTTGTTCCATTTGCCATTAGACAGCAGAGCCAAGAATAATGAAAGAGGGGTTATAGAGAAAAAGATTTAGGCTGGATATCAGAAAGGACTTCCTAATCATTGCAGTTTAGTTTAGTTTAGGTTTTTTGTTAGTTCTGACTTTTTGTGACACCATTTAGAGTTTTCTCAGCAAAGATACTAGAGTGTTTTACCTTTTCCTTCTTTAGCTCATTTTAGAGATGAAGAAAAAGTGAGATAAACAGGATTAAGTGGCTTAAACTAGTTAGTTTCTGAGGTTGGATTTGAACTCAGGGAGAATTCTGGAGTTCCTGACTCCAAGTTTAGCACGCTATCCACTATGACACCTACCTAGCAGCCTAATCATCACTCTTGTCCCAAATTGGAATGAGTCTCTCTGGGAGGTGGAGGTTCTCCTTCACTGGAAGCAAAATTTTTTTCTTCAAGCAAAAATTAGATGACCAACAAGTTGGCAAGCATTTATTAATTGACTCAAGTGGGCTGAGCATTGATTCCTAAGTCAAATGTACAGGATATCCTTGACCATGTCTAGATTCAGCTCTATGGCTTCTGATGAATAAACCGTCAAAGATCACAAACCAGCAAGTGGGCAGTTCTTCAACCCTTTAGTCTCACCTGCAAGAATGTTTATTAAGGTCAAAAGCCCAGAACTCCAGGTCTCTGCAATTCCTCTTGATCATTGTTTCTGGGAGAGGACTTTGAGAGACCCCATCAGTGAGTTACTTGGACTTTGTACCCTCCCCTCCTCTCCTCAATATCAATCACAAGGACATTGTGATTAGAGCAGTTTATTAACATGGCGAGCCTGGATTAGATGAAGTTTACGAAACTGATATTGACAAGAGTCTTGTATTCCTTACATATCTGGCTTAGATGAAGCTGGCTAAACCAGTCCCTGGTTACAGAGGAACTCCCTGGTGCACAGGACGATCCATCAGTGGTTGCACGCGGAGTCTCTCCTGTTGACCTGGCAATTTCAATTAATTGGCAAAAATTGGCCAATTCTCACAGGATGCCTTTCAGGTCATTCAATGCTGATCCAGAAGGGTCTTTTAAGTCTTTCGTCTAACCCTGACTACACAGTAACTGTTTCCAATCCTACGCTTTCCTGTAGCTGAGTTCTGATGCCTCCTATACTTTTCTGACTTATTTTATGATCATCAATCATAAAATAGCAAGATTGTTTCTTTCCTTTTCTAGTGGAGAAGATGCTAAAGTGGACTCTGTGTGTGTGTGTGTATGTGTGTGTGTGTGTGTGTGTGTGTGTGTGTGTGTGTGTGAGAGAGAGAGAGAGAGAGAGAGAGAGAGAGAGAGAGACAGACAGACAGACAGACAGACAGACAGACAGACAGACAGACAGACAGACATACAGCAACTTGGAGTAATTTGGATAAGGCAACCCAATAATTACTATTGAAATCTGAGGGGCCATTTGAGAGAAAGTAATGTGCTTTATTGAGAACCTTAACTGATGGGGAGATGGGAGAGACACTTCTCTAGTGCCCGATGGGGAAAGAATACCAAAATAAATTCACAGTAAATGAATCTGATTTAGAGTTCAGCTGTAGGGTTAGGGGACTTGATGTCCACATTCATGCCAACGCAAAATGCCCAAATGCTAAGAAGGACTGGGATGGATCTGGTTTCTCATCTGAGAGCTCTTGGGAACCTCTTTCATGTAAGCAAGACTCCTAATGAAGAGAGAGACTCTGAAGAGACATGCATTAATTGGCATAAATGTTAAAATATTTCCCATTTTACCAACATTCCCATCATCACCATCACCAACAGTGATGGATATTCCAATAATCCTTTAAGACGTATAAAGCACTCTACATACATTGTCTCATCTGAGCTTCATGATAACCCTGTGAGGAAGATCTTTTCATTCCTATTGTACAGATAAACAGATTTTGAGAGGATAAATGAGTTTTCTAACTTACTTTTTAAAATCATATGTAGAAATGATTTTTGACAATTGTTTTCTGACTCTTTGTTATTGAGATTCTCTCCCTTCCTCTTCACCTTCCCCGAGGAGGTTAATAGTCTGGTATAGGTTTTACCAAATGATTTTCTTTATAATAATAATAATTATAACAACAACAACTACTGCTACTACTGAGATGTAGTGTCAGAATTTGAACCCAAGTTTTCCCAACTCCAATCCAGGATTCTATCCACTACCTATCTAGCTTTTTTGACTTCTCATTCACACACATATACATGCATGCACACGCACAAAGAGTCTGTGAAATGATGAATGGGATTCTGATAGAGAGCAGCACTTTCCCAGGTCAGGCAAAGGAGCAGAAGGTCCATGACTTCTCATTCAAACTTTATTCTCATAGGTTTGTGTTCCAACCACCAATCACAAGTCCTCAAATGGAAGTCTCCAAATAGTGATGAGAATGTGAGTCTCCCGTTACACCCAGTTCAGAGCAGTAGATTTTGGGTAAATGCCTGCAAAGGCTTATGGTGTGGTCCTGAGCCAGGTAGCCAATTCCTCTCGTTGGCTTAGAATAGACTGCTCAGTGAACATTTCTCTGCTTCCCTGCACACACTTGGGCAAACCATTTTGCGCAGCCCATGAGATCATCCCTACCCCTGCATTCAGTTGTGTGTCCCAAGGACTTGATATGCACAAAAGAAAACCTGGAAAGGAAATTACCTTGAACCAGCAGACCTTTCCAACCTGCAATTGCTCTGTGCATCGTAAGAATAACATCTGATGTAAGGATGGACTAGTTTACACATTTTCCTTCAAAGCACAGCTCAGTGGCCACCCTCTAAATCAAAGGTCTTTAACTTGGGTTTTGTGAAATTATTATTATTTTTTATTTTGAAAACTGTATTTCAATATAATTGGTTTCATTTGTAATCTCATGGATTTCATTTGTTGTATCTGAAAACACAATTCCAAGAAAAGTTTCATAAGCTCCATCACACTAATCACCCAAAGGATCCAGGACACAAAACATGTTCTGAGAGCTTATACTTGAGGCCTTTTCCCTTGTTCCTCCACGGGTCAAGTTGATTTAAATATTTAATTTACCTTCTTTTATTTTTATTTTGCATTGTCCCTGCCCCCCAGGGATGGGACCTATGCTTTCACTGACACAGGGAACTCTAAATTAAGAAAACTTCAACTGCATAGGGCAGCATCTTCCCTGTAACTTATGCTCTTAGAGAATTGCTTAGGTCATTGGGAGATCAAGAAACTTGTTCCCATCTAGTATGCACTGGAGGCAGGATTTGAACTCAGGTTTTCCTGGTTTTGAGACCAACTCTTTCTCATCTATGCCAAGACCCTTCTTTCATATTCATCTGTGTTCATATTATATATTCAAGTAAAATTTGTTTATTCACTAAGCCTTTGTCCAACATCTACATGACTGAGCAATGTTCTAGATAATGTATAAACTATGCCAAAAAAAATCCCCTGACTTCAGAGACCTTCCCATCTAATGAGGCTATTAAAAGCTCTGTTCCATTCAAAAAACTTGCATTAATCAGACAGGAAATATAAAAGCAAACAAAAAATGAAACCACGTGACTTCTTTTGAAGGAGCGGCACATATGATAAGTATTAAATTATATGCAAACGCACACATATGCACACACCTGCACATGCATACAGCAAGGTGCCACAGTGATCTGAACTCTGGAAGCCCTGAGTTCTGATTTAACATCAGACCCTAATGGTGTGATTTTGGACAAGTCACAAAATCTCTTGTCGCAGTTTCCTTGTTTATAAAATGAGGATAATAAGAACACCTACCTCTCAGGGTTGGTGGAAGGATCAGAGTGCCTGGCACACAGTAAGCACTCTAAATATTGGCTGTTATTATCAGCTAACTACCTGCAGAATATTCTCTGCGGGGAGATCCAACCTGGTAGGGTGGACAGAGAGCTGATCAAGAAGACCTGAGTTCAAATTCTTCCTCAGACACATTTTCCATATGATCTTGAACGAGGCATTTAAGCTCAGATTGTTGCCTTCAAAGATTCTACATTACAGAAGAGGTTTTGATTGGCTTTGGTTGATAAAGTTCCTCTCTGGAAGCTCCCAAAGCTAGGAATCAGCTGTAGGGTTAAAATAGAATCATTGAGATTCTGAAGGGGCAGTTCTAGCAACAGAAAACATTAGGGCCAGTTTCCTGAAAGAAATGGCATTGCCATTCACTTCTGAAATAAGCTAAGCATTCTATGGATCGAACATGAAGATGGAGGATATTCCAAGAAGTGGAGGCTGCTAGGAAAGAATATAAGCTCCCTGAGGGCTCTGTCTCAATTTGATCTTCCCATTCCTAGTACTAGTCCAATGGCTGGAGCATAGGTGATACCTGGAAAATTCTTCTTGAGCTGAATTGAAATGAGTTCTATGAATTATTCTGGGCAGTATAGATGGTTCCTAAGAGAGAAATTATGCTTATAAATATAGACCTTGGAAATACCTTAGAGGAGCAGCTAGATTGCTCAGAGAATAGAGAGCTAGGCCTGCAGACTGGACATCATGGGTTCAAATGTGACCTAAGATACTTCTTGGCTGTATGACTCCGAGAAAATCACTTAATGCCAGTTGACCAGCCCTTACTGCTCTATTGCTTTGGAACAAATACCTAGTATTGATTCTAAGACTCCAAGGTAAGGATTTAAAAAGAAAAGAAAAGAAAGTATCTTAGAAATCATCTAGTCTAACTCTCCTTTTTCAAATGAGGAAATAGCAGCCCAAAGTGGAGGAGGTAACTTGTTCAAGGTGAAACATTTTGAATTGAATTGTTTTGCCATCCTAGGTAAGGTTTTTCTAGAACTAGATTGATATTGAAGTCCTGGTCATTCTCCATGAAGTCTTTCCAAAGAAATAATAGGGTAAAAAGGAAAACTTTTGTCAGTTTTCCAAATTATGGGTCATAGAAGGGCACTGTGTTTAAATTCTTAGCATAAATTTGTATATCTCAAGACAGCCCTTGATGTTCCTACTTAAACTGATTTCCTCTCCATATTTCATAAATTGCTCTAGAACCATGGTGGCAAACCTATGGCACATGTGCCAGAGGGTGCATTCAATTTGAATATCTCAGGATAGCCCTTGATGCTCCTATCTAAACTGATTTTCTCTCCACATCTGATAAATTTCTCTAAAACTATGGTGGCAAACCTATGGCATACTTACCAGAGGGTGAATTTAGAGCCATGTCTGTGAGCATTCCTGCCTACAACCCAGCACAGAGTTCTCCAGAGTTTGTTACTAAAAGCCAGAGGGATGCAGAGCCAAGCTGCTCCCCTCCCCTTCTCCACACATGCCTAAAACGTTCACCATTACTGCTCTAGAACATTTCCTAGCTATGTGATCCTAAGCAAGGCACTTAATCCTATTTGCCTAGTCCCTGCCCATCCATCTTAGAGTTATTACTAAGATAGAAAGCAAGGGTTTAAAAAATATCAGTTCCTCTAAACAGAACTTTAATTCAAGTCCTGGCTTCAGTTTATGACCAGTACAAGCAAGAAACGTTCATTAATCGTCTGCTGTATGCCAGGCACTGTGCTTAGCACTCAGGTTACAAAGAAAAGGAGGAGGGGGGTCCCTGCTCTCTAGAAGCTCACAATATAATGTGGACATCTCCAAATTCTGACACCTGTAAAAATCATTCATCTTGCCAGAGATCTACAGTCCCAGCCAGAAGAAAAAACAAACCCACAGGGGTTATCACTTTCCAGACTAATCCCTTCCCAGCCCAAACAACCAATCAGGGTGGTATGTGCAAAAATGTACCAAGAGGAACATTCAGATGTGGTCCCTCATGGGCCTCTCCCCATCCCATTCCCTCCAAGCTCCAACTCGGTAAGATTTCATTTTAAATAGAACGGGGTGTTGGTAGCAGCAAAAATCCACCCATGCCTCGAGTTATCACATGGCAAAAAGAAATCATGTAATTATTTTTCAGAGCCTCATGGTGGATGCTTGTGTGCGTGTTGATTCAAGACTCTTGAGCTGGGACCAGATAATTGGTCATACATACATGCATTGAGAACACACCTGACAGCGTAGCTCCTGGCACCTTGACAGCCTATGACAGGACTCATTCCTTTTGCCCCCGACCTCCCAAAGGGCTGGGAAGGGAGGCACAGGAGAAGGCTGATGCTTTGACTCTCCTGTAGCCAAGATGAGAGAAAATCTGGCTTCTCATCTTTTCGACTTGTAACAGTATCACGCTGTTATTAAAATGATGAGACGCAACCCAGGCAGGGTGTTGGGGGAAAAGAATCAAAGGCAAGGCAAAGCCCTGTAAGAGTATCTGCACCTGTTGTCATTCATTTCCAATTCCAGATCTCCCAGGCCGATTAGATTTAAACCAGAGGGGCCGAGGGCTTCCCCTTGAGGATGTCAACTATTGGCAACTCACTCGTCGTAACTTGAAAAGTTCAGGGAAAAAAATCAAACTGCCAACAGCTGTAATTTCGACCTAGAAATTCTAAGGCTCTGGTTTCCCAATACTTAAAATTTGAGGCTTCTTTCATTTTTTCCTCCAAGTTCCTTTGCAACATCCACCCCACTGAATTTGGAGTTTTAAGCAAACAACAACAATTACTCATGGAAGTTTCCCTCCTTGGATGGATGCTAACTGGACAGAATGAAAAAAAAAAAACATGAATGAAATGTCAGTTTGGTATTCCTTTGGGGAACTGTGTAGAATGCCCAGAATCCAACCTCCCTTTTAACACTTTAAAGGGCAAAACCCCCAAGCTAATAAAGTAAAATTAGTAGAATTCACTTAAGTAGACCTGATGGGAGCTGATTTTCATAAGGCAACCTCCATAAATATGAATATTTGTGTGCAGATGGATATATACATACATAAATATCTATTTTTTCAAGCTTCTTAAATCTTTCCAAATCAGCCCACTACTAAATTGTATCTCCTTGTGTCTTCTATTCTTTTTAAAAGAGTGGGATGGTAGTTAGGAAGGAGTTATGGGCTGTGGAGCCTCAATGTAACAAGTCCTGACACCAGCCAAATTTACCAAATTCAGAGATAACTTCCACACTGAGCTCCTCCTCTCTCCATCAAAATAAACAAATAAATGATTGAATGAATGGATGGATGGGTTGGATGAATAAATAAATAAGCAAATAAGTGAAGAAAGGAAGAGGAAAATAAAGAATCACCAATATGATTCTTCTTCCTCTGTTAATAATAATTGATTTTATAAATTGAGGGGGGAAATCCCAAAGAAACACTACTTTTTCTTTTCTTTACACTTATTTTAGTTCACAGAGAGGTAGTTCATCCTAGTGGATGGAGCTGGTCTTGGAGTAGGGAAGACTGAGTCTAAATCCCATCTCAAATGCCTCTAAGTTGTGTGGTCCTGGCCAAGTCACCATCTCTTTATGCCTCAGTTTCCTCATCTATAAAAAGGTGGTGGACTTTTTGTTTTTAATGGAACCTAGGAACATGTTTTGTTCTCTGAGGTTCCCCTTCCAGCTCTAGAATTGTGGTAAGATGATACTGTCTAAGTGACCTTAGCCATTCTTTAGCAACCCTTGGCTCACTTTCCTCACAGGTGGTAGGATCTTTATAGGGGAATATATCACTGTTTTTGAGATGTAATCATTTAATTCAAGGTCCCCAAATAATATATATGTATAGATATTTACTAAGGATAGATAGTGTCAAGCAGGGGAAAGAACCCTGGCATTGGACCCAGAAGACCTGGGTTCAAATCTTATCTAGGTCTCATGTGTGGGAGGTAAGTTAAGTTTTTTCATCTGTTTAAAGCAGAGACAAGACAAGCTGTCCTCTGAGGTGCCTCTCAGATCTGTAGCTAAGATCATAGGAAATTCCACCTTCTCCCTACCCCCCTCCCACCTTCCTAAATCAAAATTATGCTTCAACTTAAACTTCCCCTAGCACTATGTAGCTCCTTATGCACAAATTCGCTTCTATTTTCTATGATCATTCTCTGCCTCCCTATTTCTCCAGAATGGTAGGATAGTTGGCTTCAGCGGATCATAGTTACAGAATTGTGAGAGGTTTCAGAGGTCATCTGGAACCAGGGAGCTCTGGACTAGCTGGGGGAGAAGCCCTTCCCACCCTGCGATCCTGGGATGCTGTAGGAAAGCTTTCCCCCGGGATCTTACCGTCTTTGGACTCCTCTATTTAGACAGGTTGCTTCTCTTAGGAGCTGACTCCTAATGCAATCCTGACAGCCCCTCTCCTCTGCTACAAGGTGAGGAGGATGGGAAGCTGAAATTGGTGAGTAGGGACTTCAAAGGACATCCCTTTGATTTAAGATGTGGGGACAGGGGAAAATTCCTGGCCAAGAGCAGAGGCAGGGAAGGCAGGAGGGAGAGGGAAAGAGAAAGAAAGCTGAGGGAGTATGGAGTAAACGAAACAAGATTCCCTGAAAGCTGCATTTTTGGCTGCCAGACCACCTCCTTCCCCTAAGTTGCCTCCTAGAATTTCCACCAGCTCCTTTTCCAACATGTCCTGAATGAAGCCAGGCAACTAGAAGAACGACCCATAAACATATCAGTAGGGGCACCACGTAAGGACATCTGTTGACACCTGGCTTGGGGAGCCTGGGTATGCATTGGTCAACACTCTGGATTTCGTTGGGAGGAAGCAGTTTGGCATAGAACTTCTCACCTGCTGCCATGCCCAGACAAGAAGGCGTCCACTACCTCACCTCTGACCTTGAAAAGCTCTGACTGTCCTGGAGCCAGAGCTCCCAGCTGCTGGTGTGGTCAGGGGTGCTTCTCTGCTGAATCAGATCCTCAAATGGGTCTTGTGTATGGTCTCCATCAAGAACTCTGGGCAGGGAAGAAGGCAGGCAACCACCCTTGTCAGGTGGCACCATCTGTCCCAAGTAATTGATGCTCCTGGATTATGCGAGGCGCCTAGGGTGTGTGTGTGTGTGCTGGGGTGGGAGTTGTCCCTCACATAGCCTTGCAAATAGCTTTCCCAAGAATCACCAGTCCCACAAAACCCACAATTCTTTCTGGCCCACAGGAGCTGTCCACTCTTGCGCAACAAGGGTAATAATAGCTCAACAAGAAAGACCCTGTTGGGGTTTGACCACCAGCACATCTCCTGTGCCCTCTAGACAGGTGCTCTAACTAACTCAGCTTGAAACACAAGATGCTGGAAATTTGAAGCCATTTATTTGGCAAAACAAAGTTATTTTTTAAATAGGAGCGGTTGATATTTCTAGCACATCACAGCATTCAGTCACCTCACCCTAACCAGAGTCACAATCATAGCACTCTGGAACTGGAAGGGTTATCCGAGGCTATCTACACCTTTGTAAAACGTGCAATAAAATCACTAATACAAGTGCTCATCCAGGAAGACCTCCACTGCACTGGGGTTTGCTTTTGCAACAAGACAGGCAGAATGGTAAGGCATTAGGAGGTGAGGGTCCCCCAGGGCTCTGCCCAGGTCAGACCACATTGGGAGTATTGTGCTTAATTATGAGCCTTATGGTTCAGAAAGGAATTGATGAATCAGAAAAGTTCCCAAGGTGTGCAATCATGATGACAAAAGGCTTTGAAGAAGCTGGGCAGGTGTAGCCTGGAGAAAAGAAATCTTAGAGAGGTTAAGAATTTGAAGGACTGTCAGGTGGAAGAGGGACTCTGTTTGTTCTCTTTGACCCCAAAGGGTAAGCCCAGGAGCAGTGGGGGAGAGGAAAACAAAGAAAAAACACAGGCTTGATGTGAAGTAAACTGTGCTATAAGTGAGAGCTGGCCCCAAGTGTGATGGGTTGCCTCTAGAACTTGTGGGTCTAGCTTCCTTGAAGGTCTTCAAAAAGAAAAAGAATGATCTCCCAAGAGATGTTAGAGATTCCTTTGGTGGATTGGATTAGATGGCCATCTCTTAAGTTTTGTGACTTCCCAAAGCAGCTCATTCCATCTTTTGGACAGCCCCAGCTGTTAAGAAGTTTGTCCTGAAGCAACTCCCACCATTGATTCTGGTTCTGCCACCTGAGGCTCATCAGAAGAAGGATAATTTGTCTGTCACATGACAGCACTTCAAATCCTTGAATTAAATTCTCATATTCCTGGCTACCCCCTCTTCTTCTCCTCTAAGATAAATAAGCCCACTCCCTTTCATTGATTACTGTAAGACACCCATCATAAGTGCCTTCATCTTCTGGACACTGACATTGGTCAATTTACCTTCTCCTAAGATATGCCATCCAGAGGAATACCGAGGGCTCTCATTCCCACTCCACTAGTAAGGAACATGAGGTTCAGAGAGGGATTGGCTTGCCCATGGTCACATATTTCTCAAGGGACAATAAGAGCTAGAACTCAGTCTTTCCATGGCCACCATAGCGCCATCTTCATTCTCCTACTGTGTCCAGGGTCTCCTGGCTGAGGAACCATGAGAATCATCTACCACCACCTAAGGCCTTCCCTCAACCCTACAACCCTATAAAATCTTAGAACCCACCTAGGAGATTCTAGAAGATGTGCTACCACCAGAGGCCTCCTTCCTATCTGTTTAATGGCTCTTACACCTTTGATGAAAAGAGATAAAAATTCTATTTGATAGGAGAGATGAGGCCTGATCATTTTTTCTATGGCTTTCTCCCATGATTCTCCAAACCTTACCTTCTGCCCTGCTTCTATAGTCCTTCAGCACTGCCATCTGATCTACATATAAAACCCAAGGACCATGGGCCTTGCCTTCCACCCTATTGTAGCACCTCTAGGATTTCTCAGCCTTTCCATCTGCCCTGAAGCTGAACTTTTTTTTAATTCATATTTTCCCCAGAATAGAATGTGAGCTTCTTAAGACAAGGGACTCTGTAGATTTTGTTTTTAATTTGTACTTCAAGTACTTTGGAGAGTGCTTGACACATAGTTCATTAATAAATGGCTTTTCATTCACTCATTCAATCTGGGACAATGAATGAACATTGAGTTTGCTTTTAAAACAGAGTTTTTAATCTGGAATCTATGAACTTTGTTAAGAATTATAACAATTCTTTTTTTTTTTTTTTTTTTTAAATATATTTTATTTGATCATTTCCAAGCATTATTCGTTAAAGACATAGATCATTTTCTTTTCCTCCCCCCCACCCCCCATAGCCGACGCGTAAGTCCACTGGGCATTAGATGTTTTCTTGATTTGAACCCATCGCCATGTTGATAGTATTTGCATTAGAGTGTTCATTTAAAGTCTATCCTCTGTCATGTCCCCTCAACCTCTGTATTCAGGCAGTTGCTTTTTCTCGGTGTTTCCACTCCCATAGTTTATCCTTTGCTTATGAATGGTGTTTTTTTTCTCCTGGATCCCTGAAAGTTGTTCAGGGACATTACACCACTACTAATGGAGAAGTCCATTACGTTCGATTATACCACAGTGTATTAGTCTCTGTGTACAATGTTCTCCTGGTTCTGCTCCTCTCGCTCTGCATCACTTCCTGGAGGTTGTTCCAGTCTCCATGGAACTTCTCCACTTTATTATTCCTTTTAGCACAATAGTATTCCATCACCAACATATACCACAGTTTGTTCAGCCATTCCCCAATTGATGGGCATCCCCTCGTTTTCCAGTTTTGGGCCACCACAAAGAGCGCAGCTATGAATATTTTTGTACAAGTCTTTGTGTCCATTATCTCTTTGGGGTACAGACCCAGCAGTGCTATGGCTGGGTCAAAGGGTAGATATTCTTTTGTCGCCCTTTGGGCATAGTTCCAAATTGCCCTCCAAAATGGTTGGATCAGTTCACAACTCCACCAGCAATGAATTAATGTCCCTACTTTGCCACATCCCCTCCAGCATTCATTACTTTCCTTTGCTGTTATGTTAGCCAATCTGCTAGGTGTGAGGTGATACCTCAGAGTTGTTTTGATTTGCATCTCTCTGATTATAAGAGATGTAGAACACTTCTTCATGTGCTTGTTAATAGTTTTGATTTCTTTATCTGAGAACTGCCTATCCATTTCCCTTGCCCATTTATCAATTGGAGAATGGCTTGATTTTTTGTACAATTGATTTAGCTCATTATAAATATGAGTAATTAAACCTTTGTCAGAGGTTTCTATGAAGATTTTTTCCCAATTTGTTGTTTCCCTTCTGATTTTAGTTATATTGGTTTTGTTTGTACAAAAGCTTTTTAGTTTGATGTAGTCAAAATTATTTATTTTACATTTTGTGATTCTTTCTATATCTTGCTTGGTTTTAAAGCCTTTCCCCTCCCAAAGGTCTGACATGTATACTATTCTGTGTTTACCCAATTTACTTATGGTTTCCTTCTTTATGTTTAAGTCACTCACCCATTTTGAATTTATCTTGGTGTAGGGTGTGAGGTGTTGATCTATTCCTAGTCTCTCCCACACTGTCTTCCAATTTTCCCAGCAGTTTTTATCGAATAGTGGATTTTTGTCCCAAAAGCTGGGATCTTTGGGTTTATCGTATACTGTCTTGCTGAGGTCGTTTTCCCCCAGTCTATTCCACTGATCTTCCTTTCTGTTTCTTAGCCAGTACCAAATTGTTTTGATGACTGCTGCTTTGTAATATAGTTTTAGGTCAGGGACTGCAAGGCCCCCATCATATGTGTTTTTTTTCATTAATTCCCTGGATATCCTTGATCTTTTGTTCTTCCAAATGAACTTTGTTATGGTTTTTTCTAAATCAGTGAAGAAGTATTTTGGTAGTTCAACGGGTATGGCACTAAATAGATAAATAAGTTTGGGTAGGATGGTCATTTTTATTATATTGGCTCGTCCTATCCATGAGCAGTTAATGTTTTTCCAATTGTTCAAGTCTAGTTTTAGTTGTGTGGCGAGTGTTTTGTAGTTGTGTTCATATAGTTCCTGTGTTTGTCTTGGGAGATAGATTCCTAGGTATTTTATTTTGTCTAAGGTGATTTTGAATGGGATTTCTCTTTCTAGTTCTTGCTGCTGAGCTGTGTTGGAGATATATAGAAAAGCTGATGATTTATGTGGGTTTATTTTGTATCCTGCAACTTTGCTAAAGTTGTTGATTATTTCAATTAGCTTTTTGGTTGAATCTCTAGGATTCTTTAAGTAGACCATCATGTCATCCGCAAAGAGTGATAACTTGGTCTCCTCCTTGCCTATTCTGATACCTTCAATTTCTTTATCTTCTCTAATTGCTACTGCTAGTGTTTCTAGTACAATGTCAAATAGTAGAGGTGATAATGGGCATCCTTGTTTCACTCCTGATCTTATTGGGAATGCATCTAGTTTATCCCCATTGCAGATGATATTAGCTGTTGGTTTTAGATATATACTGTTTATTATTTTTAGGAATGACCCTTCTATTAAGAATTATAACAATTCTTATAGGTCGGTTTCCTTTCTTATCCTATATATATTAGGTATTTATATGCATGGTTCTGGGAATGTTCCAGAGATTATACCAGACTGTCATTAGTGTACATGATCTTCAAAAAGGTTAAAAAAGGAACTTGCTCTAAACTTGATGTTTATGAAAATCAAAGAGAGGAAGAAAGAGAGCCCAGATGCTTTTTCTCACCTACAGTATCCTCACAACTTACTCAAATCCAAGAAGCCCCTGGATAGCCCATTAAGCCCTAGATTGGGTGTTCAGTGACCTTGTTTCAATTTCTATCTCTTCCAGTGGGAGTGTGAAATAGGGGTAAAAACACTCAAAACAGAGTCAGGGGATCTGGATTGGAGGTCTATAAGTCCCTCTCTTTCTGGCCAAGTACGATTTAAGTGAATCTCAGTTCCCTTCTATGTAAAACAAAAGAGGAGTCTCTACTAGATAATCTCCAAAGTCCTTTTCATGGCTAAATTTCTAGTCATTTATTTTAAAATGTCTCAGTTCTGTGGAGAAGACTTCCTTGGAAAATAGCAAAGACCTGTTCGATCAAGTCCAGGTCCATCGTCCATTGGAAGACACGATCTTATGCCTTAGAGCTGAAGAGGACTTCAAAGATAACAGTAGCAATAATAGAAACAATAGTACTTATAGATAGAATAGAAATAGAATAGAAATAATAGTACTTATATAGCACTTTACGTTTTGCAAAGTGTTTTACATATGTTACTTCATTTGATCTTCATAAGGACATTGTAGCATAGATGCCCTTACTCTCATTTTACAGATGAAGAAACTGAGGTATGGAGGGGTTGAGTGACTTCATCATTGCTAACGTACTTATACAGATGATGGACCCAAGACCTTGAGTGCTAGTGACTTGCTTGAGGTCATGCAGATACTGAATGGGCTAGAAGGAGGTCAAATGGCACTGGAATGGAATCTCTTCTCTGCTACTGCATTACTCTGGGCAAACTACTTTGCCTTTCGGCACCCTAGTTTCTTCCTCTGTTAAAGGGTCAGATGAATTAGACACTAAGATGAAAGATTTCAAGCTGGAAGAGACCCAAGAAGCCGCTAAGTCCAACCCCTTTACTTTCCTGGTAAAGAAACTGAGAGGACAAGAAATGCCTTAGGTCATATAGCTAGTAAGTATCAGGATCCAACCCATGTCTCTTTATTCATTAATAAGTCCAACGTCCAATGTTTGTTCCACTAGGCTACTCTGCCTCGTGATATGATTTAAAAACAACAAGCAAAATATTCCTCCTTTTCTTCTCTGTCCAATTGATGCAAAAACAGGAAAAATACATCTTCATAAAGGGGGAAATATTGAGTGGGGAGATGGGATATGGAGAATTCAAGAACTTAGTGGAAACAGGCTTTCAGAGCTCACAATCTAGCTTTTGATGTTAGTGTTTATTTCCTTTTGGTGAAGACAAGATTCCCCAATTTTAGGAAAAGGGCCCACGAAACCTTGTTAAACAAATGTTTCACCAACTTGTGGAACAACAAAATCTATTTGTTAAAAGAACTCTGATTAGTTCAGTGTAAAGCAAATCAGAAACATATGCATTTAATTGCCCTAAAATGGCAGATGGCCCGTTGGAGGAAGGGGAAAGTGTATCTGAACTGGGGGTGGGGTGATGGCAAATGTTTTCAAATGATTTTGGGCTGTCCAAGGAGCCCATCGCATGGCTAGGATCGACCATCTCTCTTCACATCTCCTCAAAGAAAATCTCGAACACTTGAAAGGTCTTTCTGGACTACAAAGAACTTTTATAAATAAGATTCTGATGAGTTCAGGGCAAAGGAATCAGAAACATACGGAATACATCTTCCCCCATGGCCATGGGTGTGCAAGAAGGGAATACAGGCAGTTGGCAGAACCCACTTGGGGATGTCCGGAAGTCAACACATTGGAAGAGGTATTTGACATGTTCAGTGAACTCCAAATGCCCTAGATTCAGCCAGTCCCTTCTGTTCAAATGCGCTGGACATAGAAAGGCATTGATATTTCCTCATTCCTCTTCTTACAGCTTCCAAGAACATAGCCAATCGTTGGTTTGAGATGGAGCCATGGGGCTCCCTTCTAATCTTTCTTACGTTTTTTTTTTTTTTTGGCAAATGTAATTGGACTAATCTTAAGAACATACACATACATGAGCTATTTAAATACACACATCCAAATACTCCTGGACACAGTGACTTTACAAAATTCTGCTTGATTAAAATGGCATTCCTTACATTTCAGTAGCTATAAGTTCCAGAAAATTCAAAGGCTCCCTATTTCCTCTTGAAGAATTGACAAACAGTATGGCATTCAAGGTCTGCATTCATCACTTCAACTTGCCAGTCTTATTTCAAATATTTTCCCATTTATTCACTCTAAGATCAGGTCATATTAGACTCCCCAATCCAGCCCTTGGGCTCTTCCTCCATTTTCTGCCTCTCTGCCTTTGATTTTAACAGAGAATCATTTGCCCCAATCTCTGCCTACTTCTAAAACCTTCCTTTAAAGCTTAGCCTAGAAGTCTTCACTAATCCTACTGGATGCTTTCAATCTTTCCCTTCTTAAACTATTCACTGTAGTCTATTTGATATCTTCAGGGCATTTAGACACAGAATTCTAGAAGAAGAAGTGAAATGGATGCCAGATGTCACTGAATCCCACTCTCACATTTTACAGATAAGGAAACTGAGACTCAGAGGAGTAAAGTGAATTGCTCCAAAAGTCACAGTGACTAGTGTGAGACTTGATGCTAATTAATAGGATAATAGCAAGGATTATAGATCTAGAGCAGAAAAGGACATTGTAGACTAATGACTCAACCTCCCTTGTTGGCCAAATGTCAATTTAACTTGCCCAAGGTTGCTTGGACAGTAAATGATAGTTCTTGGGTTCCATGATCCCAATCCTCTGCCTTTTCAGCTAAACCACAAGCTGTCACACTCATACTGTGCTTGGGGTCAACCAAGATACTTCAGCCTCATGCAGGAGCCTCAATTCATTTCAACACGACTTTGTTGAATGCCCACACAATATGATGGAGACAGAGTACTATGGTGTTATAAGAAATGATGAGCAGAAGAAGCTTGAAAGACCTCCATGAACTGATGCAGAGTGAAATAAGCAAATCCAGGAGAACATTGTACACAGTAACAGCAATATTGTAAGATGATTAATTGTGAAAGACGTAGCTATTCTCAGCAATATGATGATTCAGGACAATTCTGAAGGACTTACAGCAAAGAATGCTATCCACCTTCAGAGAGGGAAATGTTGGAGTTGAAATGCAGATTAAAGCATATGATTTTTGCTTCAGTTTATTCCTGTTTTGATTTTGGGATTTTGGTTTTATATGAATATTCTCTTATAACTACGACCAATATGGAAGTATGTTTTTGCATAATAATACATGCAAAACCCAAATCAAATTGCTTACTATCTGTGGGAGGGGAGAGACAATTGGATCTTATAATTTCAGAAAATGTATGTTGGAAATTGTTATTATATGTAACTGGGCAAATAAAGTGTTAGAAAAAAGAAGCCTGCAAACACTACCAAAAAATGTCCACAGTCATTTTTCTAGATGCTGGTACTGGCTTTGACATAGCCTCGGACTGTGGGACTCAGGGCAAGTCACTTAATATTCCAGGCAGCTTTCTGAGACAATGAGTTAACAAAGCAAACACCAGCATCCATTGGTAGAGGGAATTTCCTCACTGGGAGTTTCCAGTACCAATGAAAACACTAGACTGCTTCACTTAGATAGTATATGTCTATTTGTATGCATGTACAAGATAAAAGTCAGTCTTGTTCTCAGGAAGCTTACATTCTATTGGAGGAAAACCTGTTCTTCACTCCCAAATCCTGAGTCTCTTATTTCCATTTCCCTCATCTCTTTTACTCCTCAAGGTGCCCCACTCTAAAGAGACTCACCTCTGTGTTCAGTAACTTCCCTTTTGAAACAGGAAGGAAGAAGGAAACAATTAAACACCTACTACGTGTCTGTTTGCTAATCTACTGTGCTATCCTTTATAGCACTGCTAAGTGCTAGAAGCTTAAAAAATATCATTTCATTTTATCATTACAGCAATCCTGGGAGGTAGTTGCTGTTTCCTTCATTTTATAGTTAAGGAAACTGAGGTAACAGCAACTTGTTCATAATCACACAACTAGTGTCTGAGGCTGGATTTGAATTTGTTTTTGAGGGATATAGAGATACTATGAGCCAGAGAGGAGGAAAAAGGACAGTATAGATAAAAAGTTTAACCTCTGCAAGAGTTAATGGAGGGAGGGAAAGAAAGTATAATTTGCATTTACAATTTTCTGCCCCCAAAGGTATAATTAATCTTGGCCCATGGGAGGCACTCTCACAACACTCTATCTCATTCTATACAAATTGGAGTTCATTGGGGATGCTCTTCCCTTTCCAAGGACTTCCCTGGAAAAAGAAGTCACTCACGAGGCAATATAATATTTGTTAATCAGACCTGATCCCAAGTCAACAGTGAGTTCTCTTATTCTCCTACTTCACAGCTTATCAACAGGGGTTGCTATAAGGGTTCAACAGAACGTAAGCTCCTTGAGTACAGATATTTTTGTCCCTAGGTTGCTAAAGTCTGGCACAATGCCTGGCATATTGCCAAACTCACAGGGTTACTCTTCTGGAGTGGTGAGAAAAGAGTCCTACTTTGACTTTCTCCCATTGGAAATGACTTTGTATCTATGAAATATGGACCCTTATTTACTATTGTGTCCCCTCAACAGAGTATAAGCCCCTTAAGGGGAAAAATAAACTATTATTTGATCTGTTGTCGCATCCCTGACCTAGTCCAGTGACTTGTATACAGTCTTTTCTCTAAGCTGAATAGGAGAAATAGTCAATATCATTTCCTTGTTTTGTGGCAATTTTTTTCTGACTATAATTTGAGACTAGAAGGAGTCACTTTATAGACTCAATTAAACAGTAATGGCCATGTTTTTGGTGTATCCTGTTTTGGGGTAGGTATGTATTATACAACCATGTTCTATGAATGACTGAACTGAGGTTGATCAGAAGGGAAGTTCTTGAGGTGAAGCTTGAAGGAAATGCAAACTTGTAGGAAATGGACAGGAGGAAAGAATGCATTTGGGAAATGGAAGTGGAAAATGGAGGGCCATGGCTGCTGAATATTTTTGAACAAAGGTGGTACAATCAGATTACTTTGGAAGCTCTGGAGAGTACTTTACAAATATTGTCCAATTCAGAGGCTCCCAGTCTCTTAGCCTCAGGAGCGAAATTTGTATCCTACTTTTTTCTTTTTCCAGCATAGTTGGGCAATGAGACAGTCAGGTGAATAAGATACCAGATCACAGATTTAGAAATGAAAGGGATCTTACATACAATCCAGGGAGGGTCTTAAACTTGGGGGTGTTGTGGACCCCTTTGGTCATCAGCCTGGTGAAGCTTAAAAACTAGACAGCTTCTCACAATGATGTTATACGGGGGATTAAAAAATAAACTAATTTCATTGAAATGTAATTATTAAATTTTTTTAAATCACCCTATCCCAGGTTAAAAATTCCTGATCTTATCTGACTTCATTTTAGAGGAGGAATCTGAGGTTCAGAGATTTTAGGGGACTTTAAACACTGTCATTAGCTAGTAAATGATAGAACTGATATTCAAATCCTAGACCTTCAACTCCAGAACCCCAATATTTCCACCATACTACATAAGGAATAAAAGAAAATGAAGAGTTCTAATGTTAAATTTATAATCAATTTGGACTACCCACTGAAAGAACACCAAGATGCCTGTCTAGGAATACCACCACTATCATGAAAATGGTTGAATCTTTTTTCCTCCTTCAATGATCCCAGAGGTTATTCAGGATCTCACAATGTTTCATCAGAGACAATTCTGAGCATCTATCTGTCACTGTTCTGAGAATTTTCATCAAGAGGAAGTTGGGGCTCCCTCTGTCAATGTGGTAGGTGGGTTTTGGTGGGGAATTCTGGGTCTCAGGCTGCAGAAGAACATAGGCACCTGGGTTTTAACTTAATATTGGGCTGTCCCCAAAGAATGTGCCGGGTTACCTAGAAATAGACAGACATAAAGATGATCGCCCAAAGCAGGTGCTAGGCTAAGAGCTACTAAATCGCAAATAAAATTACAATGGTTGAAGCTATGATAAACCTTTACCTTCCATCTTGGAATCTATGCTGTGTACTGATTCCAAGGCACAAGAGTGATAAGGGATGGATAAGTGATTTGTCCAGGCTCAAATGAATAGGAAGTACCTGGGACTTCCTGTCTCTAACCTGGTTCTCAATCCACTGAGCCACTCAGTGGATTGCAAACATAATCACTTATCAAAAGACAAAAGTCTTGGAATATATAAAACAAGTCCCATGACGTTGGGGTCACAGTTGGTCTAACAGTCACCTCATTGCCTCAAAAGACTGACTAAAAGTAATTTTTAGTCACCACAAAAGGCTAGAGGAGATTTTGGGGTGATGAAAAATAAAGGAAAAGATATTTATTGGTTCCTAAATGACACCAACTCAATCCAATCCAAATAAGCAAAAGAACTGTCAGGAATCTGTTATTTATTAGGCATTTTGCCAAACTCTATTTAGACAGATAAAAATCAAATGAAATCCTTCCCTTAATTAGCTTCTAGTCTGCCCAAAGATCACTGAAAATGAGGGTAATCAGAAGGGAAACATTTGAGTTGAGTCGTAAAGGAAATGTTGATTTATAGAAAGCACATTTTAAGGAAAGCTAGGTAAAGGCATGGCAGTAGGAAATGGAAGGATACGGCCATTGAATATTTTTTAACAAGGGTGGCACTGTCAGACTTAAGATTTAGAAGGGCTGCTTTGGAAGGATGCTTTACAAGAATCTTCCCATTCTGATGCCACTAGTCCTTTAGCCTCAATAGCTAAATGTGTCTCCTGCTCCCATACTCCATGTTGTGGCATATTCTTGGGGTCTCTTGATTCAGAAGCATAGCCAAGTCCTTCAGTCATAAAGGTATTAAGGAGGTCTATTTTCCAAATGCAAAAAATAAGTTTCTTCCTGACCAAGATGGGATTAGAGTGTGACGCATACCTAAAGGGCAGCTAGGCATCTACTGGATGGAGAACCTAAACTGAAGTCAAGAAGATTTATCTTCATGAGTTAAAGTCTGGCTTGAAATTTACTAGCTGTGTAACCCTGGCCAAGTTACTTAATCCTATTTGCCTCAGTTTCCTCAACTGTAAAATGAGCTGGAGAGAGAAATGACAAACCACTTCAGTATCTTTGCCAAGAAAACTCCAAATGGAGTTGGGAAGAGTTGGGGTATGACTGAAAACCATTGAATAATAATCCATACCTAAAATGGATGAAGGATGCTGAGAGAAGGAGGTTTTTGTGGAAATGAATTTGGATTGTAAAATATTTGAGGGGAACAACATAGTCAAGAAGGTTGATTGTTCTGGTCACCTGTTACCTGTGCCTTTTGTCATTCAAAGATCCCCAAACTTTGCTGCTTCTTACAGACATAAAATGAGACAAATTTGTTTTAGCATGGGGCAGTTGAAAGCCGTCAAATGTAGTTTCCTTTTCCCCTTTATCAGTAAAGGCAAGTGTCAAAACATTCCCATGAAATGAAAATCAAGCATGCTTTGATTTTTACAAAAGCTTCTATCATGGGTCACTTTGGCAGTTTCTCATTTTCAAAAGGACTTTCTCAAAGGGTCATTATCTGCAGGATCAGGTCTGTCTCTCATTTCTGGAACTTTTTTTTTCTAAAAAATAATACAAAAAAGGGGAAAATAAAGAAATTGGCTATAGCATCAACTCCAATGGATTTATCTTGGACTCAAGACCATACATTGGAAGTCTGAAAATGAAAGAAGTTTTGGCACATTTCCTACAAGTTAAAGATAATTATATAGAACCTCCTTTTCACATTAGTTTAAACATGAGAAATGAGTTGCCCATTAAAAAAAAAAAAAGAACCTTGAAAGTATACTTTGAAAAATCTTCCTACATGCAGCTAAGTGCCTCAATGAAAAGGGAGCCAGCCCTGAAGATAGGAAGTCTTGGGTTCAAATGTAAACTCAGGGATCTCCTTGCTGTGTCACCCTGGGCAAGCCACTTCACTTCAGTTACCTAGTCCTCTTCTGCTCTCCTACTTATATATCAAGGCTAACTCATAAGGCAAGGGTTTAAACAAATTAAAAATTAATGTAAATTTAAAAAATTTACCTTGACTAACACAGCAATTTCTGCACTCTGACCAACGTGGACCATAGTGCTGGTTGTTGGGGATCTTGGGATCTCATTTCAGTAGGGACACTCATAAGCCAAAGTACATCCAGGGAGAGAGAGAACAAGACGACACTGGGACTAAAAGCTCTAACCTCAAATGCTGAGTCAAGAACTCTGAGATGTCATCTCCTACCTATCAGACTGGCTAAAATGATAAAAGGACAAAATGGCAAATCTTGGCAGAAATGTTGGAAAATGGAATTACTAATACATTGTTGGTGGAATTGTTAACCAAATCCAACTATTTCAGAGAGCAATCTGGAATTATGCACAAAGAGTTATAAAACTGCGTATACCTTTTGACCCAGCAATATAACGATTAAGTTTATTTGTTAAGGTGATAGGGGAAATAGAAAAGAAGCGATATGTTCTAGAATATTGATAGCAGTTCTCTTTGTTGTGGCAAAGAACTGGAAATTGAAGAGATGTTCATCAATTGGGAAATGGCTGAACAAACTGTGGCATATGATTGTGATGGAATACTACTCCACTGTAAGACATGACAAGTAGGTTAAATAAAAACAAAACACGGAAAGACCTATGTGAAATTACCAAAAATTAAAGCAGATTCAAGAGGGCATTATATATACAGCAACAAAAATATTGTTTGAAGAATGACTTGTGCATGTTCACTTCCAGAGAAAGAACTGATAAATATACATGAGCATGATGGTTTTATTTATCCATATATCTTTTTGTCAAATGAGGCTTTCTCTATTACATGGAGGTGAGGGAGTTATCTGATAATTTTAATGTAACAAATAAATGTTTTTTTTTAAATATAAAGAAAAAATTGAAGGAAGATAGCACTTAAAAACAAAGGCAATCCATATCTCTTAGGGATAGTTTTAAGTATTAGAAAATTTGATCCATGGATGAATGATAGAATATGGGGCCTCTAAGATCCTCTTTAAATAGAAATGTATGGGCTTATGACCAAAAATATAAAAATATATAAAATATTAAAGAATGCACAAAAGATAAAATCGACTTTTCTGAAACTTACATTTGTAGTGGAAAATACTTTTTGGTTGATTGGGTCAATGTATTAAGTATCACTTACAAGTTGGATTATCTTCATATTTAATAAGCTGAACATTTATGCCTTCATTAGTTATTTAAGAATGTTAATTAGTACTGAACCAAGAAAAGAACTGAGAAGCACATTACTAGAGTTATTTTCTAGGAGTCCTTTGAAATTTATTCCCCCACCCCCTAAGCCTCCCCAAAAAGAACAAAGAAAAATGCAGTAGAGATTATACATTAGCTTTCTTCTCCTATTTCATGATTTCTAATATGTGATGCTCATCACTCCTACTGCTCTGTAAGATTTTTTTTAATTTCTATTTTAACTAAAATTTTAGGCTTATCGATCAGAATCTGTTTAGTTATATTCAATTCAAATATTTATAAAGGGCTTATTATATCCATGGTCTGTATAAAGATTTGCCCTTATTACTTCTTCTACCTTCTGAATTAAGACATTATCATTAAGGTGAATTAAGGTATGTATTTCGACTGCTTTTCTTTGGACAGAAATAATTCTGGACTGAATTTAGAGTGTCAAAACTCCGCATTAGTCCTATATTTGCATCCCACGTAACTTTGGGTTCCGTTTCTGACTCGCTTCTGTGTTGAGAGTCTATACTCTACTCCCCTAATATAATTTGCTTCTTTGTCCTTTTACATTCACAAGATTCTCTACCATGATCCTCCTCTGTAACGTCTGTATTTCCACATATGAGAATCTTTTCTTAATCTATAACTCTACTTTCCCATCACCCTTTAACACCACACTCCAGCCATAGGTCCAGACCCATCAATTGCCAGGAATACTGATAAAGTCAAATTTTCCTCTTTGTATTTATCTCTAATTCTTAATGTAGTTTGCTCATAATTTGTACATTTTCAATGGGATGACTGGTGTCTACTTCTTAAAAGCATTATCTCTTGTGAATCCTTGGGCTACTACTCCACTGATATTCATCCTGTACTGTGGAAATCAGATGTGTTGGCAGATGTATGTGGGCAGTTTTTGTTTTTCCCCAGCCTTTCCTTAAAATAAAAAAAAAACATTTGGATTAGATTCTCAAGACTCCGGGAAAATATAGATTTTATTGTTCCTTGTTAGGTGCACTCTTTCCCTCCAAAAAGCCCATCAATACTCTATTTTATGCCATGGTACAAGCAAGCCAAATTGTCATCTCAGACTCTAACTTTATAAGCAGCTGTTCCTTTCCCAAATCCAGTTTTCTCTCTTAAACCTTGTCTTAGAAACATGGATGAAAACACCACCTGGGCCCATAATGCCTTTATTTTCTCTCCCAGGACTTGGTAATCCCATGCATCCCATTTTAAGTCCCTTCTAGCATTATCTTTCATCCCCACCCAAATCATAAGACTTGAACTTCAGGTTGGAGGAGTTTTGGAAAATGAAAGGAGATGATGAAATGTAGCACCACTGCCCAGGCACACCAGCAAGGGATTACCAGGAAAGAATGTTATATACCTTATCAGGCACAATCACCATGTTGGGCATTTTGCTTAATATTTTTTCCCCTTTGTCTCAGGGAAAGTTTAGTGGTGGAGGAAAGGGATTGATAAAAATGATTTTTCTTTTTCTTTCTTTTAAATGCTTACTTTCTGTCTTAGAAGCAATACTAAATATCAGTTTTAAGACAGAAGAGTGGAATGTTTAAACAATTTGGGGCTAAATGACTTGTCCAGGGTCACACAGTTAGGAAGTGTCTGGAACCAGACCAGTGTCTGGATGAGGATTAGGGTGAGGGTTGAACCTATGATCTCCAGGACCGGCTCTCTATCCACTGAACCACTTCACTGTCTCATTTGAGTTTTTAAAAGATTTTTTTTTTATTTTGAGTTTTGCAAAGGTCTTCAGTCATATCTCAGATACCCTTCCCAAGAAGGGAGCAAATTTCTAGCAATCATAAGGCAGAAGATGGAATCCTGGTGAAGCCTTTCTTTATTCAGAGCAAGTGCCCCACCTTCTCTAAAATACTTTCTCAGCACTTTTGGTCAACAGTGAGCAGATCTGGGTGAAAGCCAGAAGAGAAACAGATGGCACAGGTCTGAAGATGAGACCAAGGTCAGATATTTCTTATCTCGTGATGCCTCTTCTCCATTTTTCTCAGTCAATGTCTTCTGATAACCAGGTCATATCTTGCCAGTTTCTGGCCATAGTGCCCCCTTGCCCCATTCTCCCTTTCCCCCAATCAATGCCTCCAAAAGAATCATTTGCAAAGGTTGGAGTGGCTGATTTAGCAGGACTGTTACAATCATCAGATCCAACGTCTCCTGAATTTGTAAGTTCCTTGAGAGGAGGGACTATTTCATTTTTTTCTGGTTTGGGATGCTCTTTGCCAACACGGTGCCAACCACACTGAGGGCACACCTAAATGCTTACTGAATAGAATGGAGTGGAATTGAGGTAGTTGTAGGACTGTCCCATGAAAGAGGCATTTGACTTGTCTACCTTGGCCCAGAGCAATGGGTTTCAAAGAAGACGCCCTTCCCTACTCCAGAGAGCTCCTCAAGAAGAGATTGGATGTCCACTCATTGGGGTGGGAATTGTTGTTTGAAAGTGGATTAGATTAGATACTCTTGAGGCCTTTTCCAACCTGTGATTCAATGAATTTGTTATTCTTCCAAAATAAAAGTTGCCAAAAATTAGAGATTAGGAAAATGCACTGCTTAATGTTAGACCCACCATGTCATCAAGTCTTAGCTGTTAGAAGCCTTTCCAAAGAAATCCAGGATAGGATTACTGGGAGATGTCAGGAAAACTCCCTTCCCTGGAGATCTCTTAAGGGAGGACCAATCTGTTGGGAAAGGTTTAAGGGAAGCTTGCCAGATAGAAGAGATGACCTCTCCAGATCCCATCAAAAACTCTAAATAAATTAAAAAAAAAACTGTAGGTTTGAGGATTTTTCTCACTGGTAGAAGAGGAATTGATGAGTTTGGTTTCAGAAATCCTAAATTAAATCAACATATTTTCAACATACCATAGGGCTGGATCTCTTTGAACTGAATTGACATTCAGAATTTATTATTTGTTTGTTTGAGAATCTTGCACTTTTTTGGCAAACCCTTTTCTTCATGATTACGAGGGTCCACAAGCTCACAGGGAAACATCTAGATCAACTTGAAGGAGCAAAATGCTTTCAAATCTCAATGGTTCAAAGACCTTTGGCTTTCATTGACTTGGTCCTTTCCCTTTACCAACAGGGATCAAAACATCTGGATATCTCCAAGAGAATGGAGGGCAGGGATGGCTTTTTTGTTCTTTCTGGTTGCCATGGTATACTATTGTAGTCACTTAACAAAAATTTTAGAGCTGAATATTTGCCAGATTTCTTCGTAACTATAGATAGCATTTATAAAGTCCCTATGAAATATGGAGGAGGGCAGTGAGGTGGTGCAGTGGATAGAACCCCAGTCCTGGAGTCAGGAAGACTTCTCTTCCAGAGTTCAAATCCAACTCAGATATTTACTAGCTATGTGACTCTGGGCAAGTCACTTTACCTGGTTTACCTTAGTTTCCTCATCTATAACATGAGCCGGAGAAGGAAATGGCAGTCTCTTTGTCAAAAAAAAACCCCAAACAGGATCATAAAGAGTCAGACACAACAACAAGAAACAACAAAACAATAATAATTCAGGGGTACATAATTTGTAAATATCTTTATATATCCCTCGCTGGACTGTAGCTATTTTATATGAGTTATTCAGGTGTGAAATGATCTTTGAAAGGTAGACAACCATTAATCATGGGTCTCTCTGCATGTGGCCTCAAATTTGAACACTTGATACACAGTTGACCCCAGACCCATACTTGAAGCCTTTCTTGTTCAGTAGGTTGTCACAGACCTTAATGATTCATTGTATAGTCTTCAGGAGCACAAGGTACCTCCATGCTACAATCAGACATCAGTGAAGTATGAACTAAAAATATTCAATCTATTCTTATTAATCTCAAAAAGAAAAAGCTCTACCTAGTTTAGTAACCAGAAACCATAGATTCAGAAGTGGATGACATTTTATAGCTTAGTTGTCCATTCCTGAAAGTTCTAAAATGTCTTATATATTTTTTCTAATTCAGATTTTGCACTCATCCAGAGACTTGTTTATATGCTAGAGCATAGTCTCTGCCCTTATGGCCTTTACCATACCCCACACTGTGGCCACCTTCTTGTCATATTGTCAGTCTGTACATGCCATCCACCATAAGGCTACATACTCTTCTTATGTCTGAACTTCCTGCCTTGGAGACTTGGTGTCCTGACATGGAATTATGTATGGCCCATTCTATCCAGCTGGCTGAAGCCATACTTGATACTTTCTACCTTCTACTTTACTCTGCTTTCCTGGGGCATCACTGCAATTTCTACCTAAAGGACACATCAGTCAACTCCCTGAAGTTCTATTTACTCTACAAATGGCTTCTTCAACCAAACAATCCTCTTGGATCACCAATGCTCCCTATATGCCATTTCTACCTATTAACAGATCATAAACTTCCTGAAAAAAGGGACTGATTCACTTCTGTGTTAGTATGTCTACCAATTGCTCAGTATTTGTAATATGGGTTTAAAAATAATCAGAATTATAATATTATAATAATTGTAACACTTGATAGTATACTAAAAAGTAGAGACATCACCGGACTTCCAAAGGTCTCTAGAGTCAAAGCTATGGTTCTTTAGTGGCAACGTGTGGCTGCGAGTCAGGCAGTAAGGAAAGATGAACGCCATAGAGTCAATGCTTCTGAACTGGGGTGCTAGAGAAGACCTCCGAGAGTTCCTCAGACAGTAAGGATATCAAGTCAATCAACACTTAAAAAATTAATTCAAACCATTCGCTGAAGCTTAAATACTTTGGCCACAAAATAAGAAGGCGGAAAACATTGGGAAAGACCCTGATGTTGGGAAAGATAGAAGGCAAAAGACTAAATGACTTATATAAGATCATATAGCTAATATGTATAGGAGGCAGGATTTACAATACAGTCTTCCTGAGGCAGTTGATGGCACAGTAGATACAGCGCTGGGCCTGGAATCAATAAAACTTAAGATCAAATTCAGCTTCAGACACTAACTAGTTGTGATGAACAAATTGTTTGTCTTGTTTTCCTCAATTGCAAATGAAAATAACAATAGCACCGACCTCATAAGTTTATTGTGAGGCTGAAATAAAATAATATTTGTAAAGTGCCAGAGACATGATAGGGGTTTCTAAGGGTTTCCCTTCCTTTCTTTTCCCATTCCTAAGTGCAAGTCAAGTCTTCTATCCATTGTACCACAGAGCTGTCTATTTATAAAAAGAAAAATGAATAAACAAAACCCAAACATACTCAAACAGTTTTTATTCACAATTTTAGTGCTGTAAGGGGACTTGAGACCATGTAGTTCAGCCTTCATACTCTATCGATAAGAATCTACAGGGCAGAGATGGATCCACGCCCAGGGTCACACAGCTAGTAAATGTTTTGAGACAAAATTTGAACCCAGTTCTTCCTGACTCCAAGTTCAGCTCTCTAATCATCACCTTATCCCTTCTCTCCTTTCTTTAATATTTGCTAAAAACCACTTAGCACAGTTCTGGACCATCATAAGGACTATTTAAATCCTCATTCTGCCTCTTCCCCTCTGCATTACAATTGAATGTCTGAGGGTAAGGATTGTTCCTTCCTTCCTTCCTTCCTTCCTTCCTTCCTTCCTTCCTTCCTTCCTTCCTTCCTTCCTTCCTTCCTACTTTCCTTCTTTTTGTTTTCATCTTTTTATTCAAAATACAGGAATTTTGAATGTTTACATTGCCATAGACCCTTTAGGCAATCTGGTGAAAACAATGGACACCTTTCCTTTTCATGACAATTTTTTAAAGATGCAAATAGCATAACATATAACACAACAAAAGAAACCAAATGTATTGAAATAGGGCTATCAGTTTCTTTTCTAAAGTTCATATACCATGAATTAAGAACCTCTATAAATGCAAAGATGTCATAACCAATACTAGATCAGCTTAATATCCTCCATCCTTAATCTCTATCTGGTAAAATACTAATTATCTTAAAATCTTCTCCAATGGCTCCACTTCAAAAATTTTCATTGAGTCACTAAGATAAAAGTGACTCTCTCTCCCTCTCCCTCTCTCCATCTCTCTCTCTCTCTTTTCCTCTCCCTCTTCTTCCCCCTCTCTTTCCCCCACTCTCCCTCCCCCTCTCTCCCTCTTTCCCTCTACATTTCTCTCTCCCCCTTTTCCCTCCCTTATTCCCTCCTTCTTTTTCCCCCATCTCTCTCTGCCTCTGTCTTTCTCTCCCTCTCTGTCTCCCTCTCTCCCTCCCTCCTCTCTCTCATTCTCCCTCTCTCTCTCCTTCTTTCTCTATCTCTCTTCCCTCTTCTTCCCCCTCTCTCTCCCTCTTCTCCCTTCCTCATTCCCTCCCTCCCTCTTTCTTTTTCTTCCCCATATCTATCTCTCTCTGTCTCTGTCTCTCTCTTCCTCTCTCCCTCTCTGTTTGTCTCTGTCTCCCTCTCTTCCTCCCCCCTCTCTCGCTCCATCTCTCCCTCTCTCCTTCTCTCTGTCTGTCTGTCTGTCTGTCTTTCTCTCTCCTCTTCTTCTTCTTAGGACATCTATAACACTCCACAAATTCTTCATGTACTTACCCAAGGTCATACTATTGTGAATTATAGTCATGTATATACATAGTATATTTCCTCTCCCAGAATCTACTATTCTTTAAGGGCAGGGACGATGTCTTATTCATTTTTGGACCTCTACCCCCCAACCCTAGCTCCTAATCTAGTGCCTTGCCCATAATTTAAATGCCAAATGTGTGAAAAAAAGGTGCAAAATAAACTAGAAGAGCTGGGAATGTCCTCCAAAGACCTAGGCACAGCAAAAGGTTAATTAAGGTTGAAAACAGAAGATAAACTAGCAGTAGGCAGCTCTGTTTAATCCTGAATCCTCTGGTCATCCTGCTCATTAAGTCCCACATTTACCGTGGTGTGCCTTGCCTTGGTCATAAACATCTGTCCGGACAGCTGGATCCTGCAGGACAGGGTGGGCACAGAGGCAGCACAGGGAAGTGGATTCTGAGGTTTCTTGTTGTTTTTTTCCTAGGTTTTCACTCTTCTCCATTTACTCTGCTGGCACACTGATCAAGAACTGACTGGAGAGGAGGGGGAGCAGACTGTGATGTTTCAGGCTCAGGGCCAGCCAGCCCCCAGACAACCAAGCTCACCTCAGCTGTACAAACCATTTTCAAAGCTCTCTTACAAGCAGAGAAACAGTGTTCTCTTAAGTGGAAGGGGGGGAAAATAAACACTCACAAAAAGTCTAATCTATGCGCTGTTCCTTCAAGAGGCTACTCCATAACCAGGCTTATCCTTTAAAAAGAAAAGAAAAAAAATAACAAAGCCTGGAATTCTCCCAGATGGCTCTGCTCAACTTAGGAGCCATTGTATAAGGCGTTTCCTGATACTCCCAGCTACCAGTGCCTCCCTGGCTTAAGAATTAGCCTATATTGTAACTAAGGAATAATGTTCTAAATTGACTAAATAAATTAATTTAAAAATTTAAAAAAGAATTAGTCTATATTTCTTTTCAATTTTATGCATTCTTCTATGAGTGTACAGGTTGGTTCTCCTGACAGAATGGAAGCATCTTGGGGGCAGAGACTGTTTCATTTATATCCTTGAATCTCTCCAACTAGAACAAAGACTATTTCTTTTCCATAATTGATATCTTCTTTCTTTAAATCAATACTAAATATCAGTTCCAAGGCAGAAGAGTAGTAAGGTCTTCCATTCTTCCTGACCAGGTGAATTGAACTCCTTGGAGATAGCAACCTATCCTGATTTCTTCAATTATCTTGGATTTTCTTCAGTTTTCAAAGAATTATACCCTTGTTAAATGTTTGTAATATTGCTAGATTTGGGGATAAAACTCTGCTGAAAATGTAAGATTTCATCCGTTATACTATTTGCTACCATATGCATCATGAATTTCTTTTTTTTTTAATTGATTACATTGAAGTCCTCGGGTATTTGTTAAGGTATTTTTAGTGTAAGAACACGGTCAAAGTTTGGTTATTAATATTGTTAGTATTAACTGACACATAGTGTATTGCTATAAATATTAATAGAGAATCTCACAATATTTACCCAAACCCTGGGAGAGAAATACTACTCAGGATCAGCTTGGTATAGGAGATGGCTTATGATACTCCTTTCTGCTCCTCCATCTCTTGACTCAAGACATTTTTCACGGAAATACTTGGAATTTTCTCCCATCTCATCTCTCCTCCCAGTCTCCCTGACTTCTTCCGAGTCTCAGTTAAAGTCCTACTGGGAGAGCTGGCCAATGGCTGGACCCTTGATGGTAGAAGTGATGCCCTATTTAACCACTGGCTGACCCACCTCTATATCAGGAAGTTCCTATGTTCCCAACAACTCATTTAGCCTGTTTCATGTAAGCAAAATTTGCAGAGAATGCAAGGTGTTCGGGATCATATTCCATTTAGCAAGCTTTTGTAATCACTGGAAATTTTTTTAATAAATAAATTAATTAATTAACTTAGAATATGTTTCCATGGTTACATGAATCATGTTCTTACCCTCCCCTCCTTCCACTTAAAAAATTAATTCTTAAAATTCTTTAAAAAAAGAAAAGTAGGGAAGGGAAAGAGAGAAGAATCATGCAAACTGCTCAATAGTTGAAAAAGTCTAAAACGATGTGTGGTGCTCCCACCTCTGCAACAGAGTACAGGGCAGGACTCCCCGAAGCTCTTCTTGGGGTCCCTGCTTGTTCTTGGCAATTTTGCTACATTTGACTGCTTTATGATGGATGATCTTTCCATTTGCCTTACTGTAGAAATTGTATATATTGCTTTTTTTTTCTCATTTTGCTCTCTAAAAATTTCTATGTCTTCCCATGCTTCTTTGTAGTCATCATATTAGTCATTGGTACAATATGGGGCACCGATAGGCAGGAATACTTATCTTCATGGGTTCAAAGCTTGCCTCAGACACATCCTAGCAGTGTGACCCTGGGCAACTCACTTAGCCCTGTTTGCCTCAGTTTTTCATCTGGAGAAGGAAATGGCAAAACACCAAAAGAAAATCTCAAATGAGATCATGAAGAGTCAGATATGACTGAATAATATAACAATAATAACAGCATGGTAAGATTCCATGACATTCATGTAACACAATTCATTTATCCATTCCCCAGGAGATGGGCATCTCACCACATACACAAAAATGATGCTTTAAATATTGGAGTATGTAAGGAGGACTTTTTTATCTTTTTTCAGGCATATTTTTAGAATGGGGGTTTCTGAGTTAATTGAATGATCATTTTGACCAATAATTTAATGATTCCAAGTTGCTTTCTTTCTGTTTTTTCTCTTTTTTTAAATTCAGTTTCATCAACACAACATCAGTAGCCTGTTTTAATTTGTATTTATATTATTAGTGATTCTATATATTATTTCCTAGGGTTATTAATTAATATCAGTTATTTTTACTAAAAATCTGTTCATAAAAAAACACGATGTCTACTCTCATGTTGCTGATTATCTAGTAGAGGTAAAACAGTAAGGATGTAACAGGAATATAAAGTGTTAGAAGCTTAGTTTATTCATCAGAATTTGGAGATGGAAAGAACCTTGGAGACCATCTCCTTTTTTATAATTTAAATAAAATTTGGTTTTGAATTTGTAATTTGTTAGAAATATTTGTCCATACCTTTGATCATTTATCTATTGGAGAATAGCTTATAGTCACACATTTTCACATAAATATATGCATATATGTAGTTATGGAAAAATAGACATCAATGCTCAGGTATGTTTCTTACTTCTGCCTCTTGGCTACCAAACTCTTCTCTGGGAAATCTGACACAAAGTCTTTTCCCTTAATTGAATGCTTCCCTACTTAGCCTAAATACATTAATTTTGTAGGAAGCTTTTCATATAATCAGAATTATGTAATCTGTCTCTGATACTTTTCTCTATCAGATTTAGTTCAGAATTTTATAGCTCCCATAGCTGGGACAGGAACATGATGAGCTTCTCTGAGAGCTGCCTTTTGGCTGGTCCCTCACTAACAGAAGAGACTCCATGCTGGCTCACAGATTGACCTACCTATGTCGGAGGAAGCTCCTGTGTACCCAATAACTGGTGTAGCCAGCTTCAAGCCTCCACTGATCACAATCAGCTTGGCAAACTTTCCTAACTAGTGCCCTTGTGTTAGATAAATGGGTAAGAGTTGAACTGCTGAGGCACCCCTCCTACTTGGTCTCTGTGGGTCTGCTCAGCAACCACAATCAGATAGGAGCGCAGAGACCCAGAGTTTGGGGTTCTCCACTGGAGAGTCACCAGGAGACCCAACCACTGAGCGTCCCACTGACAATGTTTGCCCAGAAGAACTTGGAAGCCTCCTACTAGCATGGCTGTGAGTAATGAAGATGCTTGCCTTCTGAACTTTGTCTATTTACTTCTTAGAGCCCCATCGAAGATCTACTCAGAGTCTAGAATTCTTTTTGGACATTTTTTCATGTCTTTTTTTTATCATTTTTCTATTAGAGAATGGCTTTTAGGTAGACATACCCCTGTGTAAATATAGAGTAATATATATATATATATATACATGTATATATATATATGTATGTATGTATGTGTGTGTGGATGTATACACACAGACACAAATGCATATACATGTGTGTATGTATGTTACTTGTTTAAATATCTTGGATAGCAAACTTTTCTCAAAGAAACTGGATGGGAAGTTTTTTTATTCTTTTTTTTCCCAATTGAGCACATCTCTACATTATCCTAACTACATTAATTTTGTCAAAAGCTTTCAATTTTGTGTAAGTAAAATTATCTATTTGAGCTTTTACATTTGCCTTGTCCTAGTTTGGCCAAGAATTTCAATTTTATCCCCATATCTATGAAAGACATGATTTTTTAATCAGAGGATCTTTAATATTAAGGTCATGTCTTGATCTTGAATTCTTATAAAGTGGAGTATAAAACGGGTGTAAGGTATAAGACGTTCTGAAAGACTGATTTCTAGTTTTGCCTGGAGATTTTTTTAAAGCATCAAGAGGGTTCTTTCATATTCACTTCATGATTTTCAGTTTATCAGCCACTGGATTACTGAGAACCATTGTTTCTGATTCTTAGTTCTTTAGTTTGATGTTTACCGATTTCTCTATTTTTAGACTAATGTCTAATGATTTTCTGCTTATTATAATTTAGTATATGTAAAATGCTTTCCCTTTCTCTTTCTACCTTTCTTATTCTATTTCTCTTGATTTCCTAGATTTTTTCACCAAAATGCATTTTATTTTATTTTATTTTTTAAACCTTTAAATTCCGTTTTAGAATCAGTATGGTATATTGGTTCCAAGGCAGAAGAGTGATAATGATTAGGCAATGGGGGTTAAGTGATTTGCCCAGGGTCACACAGTTAGAAAGTGTCTGAGGCCAGATTTGAACCCAGGACTTCCTGTCTCTAAGTCTGGCTCTCAGTTCACTAAGCCACCTAGCTGTTCCCCAAATTTTATTATTTTTATATTTATGAATGTATCCCTATGACAGTTTGATTGGTATGTTATCATATATGAAATAGAGATTAAAACTTTCATATAAATTCTTTTCTTTCAGTTTTGCTTCATTAATATAAATGTTCCTTGTTTTTTTTTAGGTTATGCATTTTTTGAAAAATAGAAAATAAATGTAGTATGATAAAAGAATTTAAGACTGACTTTGTGATAGGTAGTATACAAGACTTTAGTAATAGGAAGACACCAGTGATGATTTTATTTGATACCATTAAGTGATTTACCCAGGGTCCCACCACTAGGTAACATCTGAGGACAGATTTGAATCTAGGACCACCCCCTTCTCTATGCCTTGCTCACCATCCATTGCACTATCTAGGAGCTCCCCAATAATCATCTCTTTTCATAGGTCTGTTTTGTATGTACTCACTACTGTACTCCCAAATGTAGAGAGTTGGAGGAGACCTTTGTGGCCATCGAGTCCAATCCAGAGACCATAAAATTTCCCTACCACAATGTATACAAGTGCTCTTGAAGACTGGCAGGGAAGGGGAGCTCCTCCTCACTGTTCAGGATTCAAAGATGGAAAATCAAAGAAATGGATCCATAGGAATTTTTCTTAGAAGAGGCTCTAGGCTAGCAAGGAAGACAGATGAATACCATCCCTCCCTAAGAAAGCAGAGGAATGAAAGGCATTAATTCTTAGTCCCTTATAACAAATGCCAAGAAAAGGGTGCTTAGGAAAGAAAAAAGTCCATATTTCAGAGGAGGAACGAACCTCTGAGGGCTTGGGAAGTCAGGGAAGATTACATGAAGGGGTGGCACTTGATCTGAGCCTTGAAGGAAGGTTCCATTTAGAAAAGAAGAAAAGGAAGAGGCATGCCAGGACAGTCAGACAGACAGACCAGGTGCACTGATTAAGAACATACACACACACACACACACAAATATGCACAAAGTTTTGCTCTTGATGCTTTGGTCTATGTGAGGTCTTTTGATTGGTCTCTCACCTCCTTGAGGAAAGTGCATGGAAAGAAGTATAGTATGAGCCAAATAGGACAGATATTAGTCGCTTTCTTGGAATAATTGTAAATTATTTTCCATAATGATTGGACTAACCCAAGGACCATCAAGAGTGCATTGCTGTGCCCTCCTACCTGGAGTTCCCCCAGCCCTCCAACCTCATTTGCAACTATTGACATCTGGGACGATTTGCTGAGTTTAAAATAGGAATGTTGCCGGTTTCAAATGAGATAATGAATGGAAAGCCTTTTGTGCTATATAAATGCCTACCATTTTTTATTAGTATTATTAGCCTACAGTCACCAGTCTTCAAGTTTTATGATGCCTTAATTCCCAGATACTTCTATTTCATGCATGCTCAACACAAACACTGCTTATACAGGGGTGTGTTGGTAAAGAGTTAACAATCAGGATCTCTTGTGAAAAAAATAGGTAGACACTTTACAGTTTAACCTGAATTACTAACACTTTCTTAAGTCTAGACAATCATCAAAACAATAAGCCAAGTCCTGAATTGTAGCACTTGCTAATTTGTGACATTTAATTGCTTACACTGCAAATTGAACAATCACATCCCATTAGAGAGTTAGAGGTCTCGGGATAACTAATAGGTTTTGTTCTTTTAATTGTGCCTTTCTTCATTAGTGATTTATGGGCCATTGATTTTCAGAGGCTAAGAATAATTCTTAGAGATGATCAACAGAAGATAATAAAACAGGCTGAGCAGAAATCATCTTCATATCTTATTTTTTTCCAAGATGGCATCACAGAAGAGTGGAAAAGGCAACAGTTCTAGATTTAGATACTATTAGTCAAATTCTAGCTCTTTCCATATCCCACTGCAACTGTGGACAAATCACTTCAATTGCCTGTGTCTAAGTTCCCACATCTGTAAAATAATTGGGGTGAAATTCATGATATCTAATGCTTTCTCTAGTTCTAAAGGGACAGAAATCAACAGTGTTTGGAGTCAGTTACTCTGTCTCCCCAAGCCCTTTTTTCTAACTAGGCTCGGGTTCCTGAATTAATTCAGACAATTAACATTTAGCATTGCCTACTTTAATTTCTCTAACCTGCTATTGTCACAGAGAAAATCTCCAGACACACACACACACACACACACACACACACACACACACACACACAGAAAATCTCCACACACACACACACAGAGAAAATCTCCACACACACCCACACACACACACACACACAATCCAGAATTTGTTGCAGTTCATGACTCAGCCATCCTATACTTCTACAGAAGATGTCTGGAATCCCAGTCCAGTGCTTTTCTGTCAATACTCATAAATAATAGCCACCATTTATATAACTCCTGCTATGTGCCCAGCACTGTGTTAAATGCTTAACAAATATTATCTTATTTGATCCTAACAATTCTAAGAGGTAGGTGCTATTATTATTCTCATTTTACAGATGAGAAAATTGAGGCAAACAGAGATTACAATGACTTGTCTGGAATCCTACAGCCCATAAGGGTATGTGGTTGGATTTGAAATTGGCTCTTGACTCTAGGATCACCTAGTTGCTTCTCCCTAATATTTATAATCTGTGAATTTTAGCTTACTCTACCCTGATTAGTCTTTAGAATTCTAGCAAACAGGAATGTATACACCCCACTTAAGGGTTAAGTGTGGGGAAAGAAATTCTATGACCCATGTGTGGTAGGAAGTGACAAATTAGAACAACTGACTGACCCCTGGGCTGTCCAAAGTCAAGTCTAAGCCACCATTGGTATATGTATGACACAGGAAGTGATGTAAAGAGCTGTCTTTATATTTCACATCACTTCCTGTGAAAGGGATTTGGTGTTATAACTCAACCCTTGAGGAGCTCTTGCAGGAGACCTTAGTCTGCTTTCCTTTTAGATGGTCACACATGGTGAGTGATAATGCTGACTCCCTTTTTCCTTGGCTTTCTGGAGAGGCCTCTTGGCTGAAGCCTCTGAACTCCTGCCTAGCTCAGACCAGTCTGAAGCAAATCTCTCTCTCTCTCTCTCTCTCTCTCTCTCTCTCTCTCTCTCTCTCTCTCTCTCTCTCTCTGACTCTCTCTCTCTGACTCTCTCTCTCTCTCAACTTCTTCCTTCTATTGTAAATAAACCACCATAAAATTCCATTCTGACTTGAGTATTTCATTGGGATTTAGAATTTAAATCCCTGGCGACTAACTAAAATATATATTCAGTCTCACCATAAAATTTAACCCTTACAAATCTTCTTGCCTGCTAGTCTTTTGAGATTTAGTCATTGTTATCTAGATTGTTAACTATTGCTACCAGTTTAGTTTCAATCGCAAACTTAATGAGAAAGTCAGTATTGTCATTGTTGTTTTTTTTAAGTCCATACCTCTAATTTCAAGGATTGGTCTCCCATTAACTGGGTAGAGATGAGGGAAAACTGGTCACTTGGCATCTGTCTTCACTGACTCAGCTACTGGCAATGCTTCAGTCACTGACAAACTAGCAATAGTTTTTGACTGACTTTTATTCAATTCTTAATCCTAGAGCAAGAGGGGAGTTGAGAAGGATTTGGGAGTGGGGCAACAGAATTGGATAAACAAGACAAATCAGAACAATAGATCTGGGAGAAAACTGTTGTAGACTTATAATTTCATAATCAGTTTTGGATTTTGGTTAAAATTTAGTGATTTAAAATAGTCCTAAGTACCCTGGGGAGGGTACTTTCACCAGTTCATTTAGAAAGGTGAATGGGGAAAGAAAATGAAGTGATGCCTATGATGGTAGTTTAGCGTTGATGCAATGGTACCAAAAATGTCTCTATGGAGATTGTTCAAAGGCAGAATAATAGTGGAGAAAGGGTCAGTCTTGGATTCTGAAGGATGTGAGTCCAAGCTCTGCCTCTGATATTCATGGACTCTTTTCCAATGAGCAAATGGTTCAGGTAATTCTTTCCATTAGTTAGTTACATAGAATTCAAAGATCGGCATCAGGAGAGGGAATAGAGATGCCAGGAATTTTCCATTCCAGTGAAATCACAGATCCTGAAGGTGAATAAATTAAGTTATGATTGAAAGAAAAAGCAATTCTAAAACTTTTTGAGCTTAGCAGTTTGCATTGCATTTCCCTCCATTCTAAACTAAAGAACATACCAACCAGAATCAAGAAGTAGTTTCTTTTCCCAAATTGGGGGAATGATTTAAAGTCCCCATCCTCCTGACCAATAAATGAGGGAACCTGAAATTCCTGAAAGGAACATTTACATTCTGAGCACCCCTAATTTGTCTCTTTATCATTTTAGGGAACTGAAGTGAGAACTGTCTGGTCAATTTTGAAGATTTGTGTGATTTAGAACAGCCAACAGTGCTCTGCCAGAAATTCTAGGCAAAGAAAAAGCCTTAACTTTCCAAAGCAGATGGTTTAGGTGAAGATTCCAGGAAGCCCAATCAATAGGGACTATCTCAGAGACAAGTACAATCTTTCACATTTCCAACAGTGAAAACTATATGATGAATTCTCAACAGAAAGTTTCCAATATTCCAAAATGCCAAAGGTGCATACCTTGGCAAGATTTGGAATTAGATTTGACTCAGGACACTAATATGGAAGCATATGTAACAGGGGCACAAGTTTTGGAAGGAAGCAGATACCAAACTGCCAGCCAGGGAAAAACTGAAGGAAAATTTTACTCAAAAATCACCCCTCCATGAAGAAAGAGCAGAATGTATCTAACTTGGGAGAACAGGCTTTTCCAGTGTCTAAGGGTACAGAAATCAGCAAAAATGA
Organism: Monodelphis domestica; assembly: GCF_027887165.1. Classification (NCBI taxonomy): domain Eukaryota; kingdom Metazoa; phylum Chordata; class Mammalia; order Didelphimorphia; family Didelphidae; genus Monodelphis; species Monodelphis domestica. Next base: position 18,470,982 of record NC_077228.1, read on the forward strand.
TCAGTCACGAGGTCCCACTGAGCATAAACCATATGGAACTGATGGCAGTAACAAAACCTTGATTTCACAATCTGATACTACCCATGAGAGAAATCCCAGAGGAGAAAAATGTAATAAATATTCTATGGGTGGGAAATGTTTTTATATCATAAAAAAATCTAAATTTTTATCAGCAAAACCACACATGAATGGGGGATCTATGACAAACAAAGAGTCCACAAGGAGGAGAGGCACCATCAAGGTGATCAGTGTGGTAAAGAATTCATTCAGGGATTGGATCTAGATGTTCATCAGCAAATGTACTTAGAAGAAAGACTCTCCCAATGGGATCATGGTGACAAAGAATTCTTTCCAAAAGCTGACTATTGATTGTGAAACAATCCATATAAAGGAGAACCTCTACAAGTGTGATCAATGTCAACAAGAATGCAAAGACAAGTTAAGATTTCCCATACCTGAGGACAGCCATGTAGGGGGAAAACTGTACGAATGTGATCAGCGAGGTAAAGGATTTATTTTTAAAAAATCACCTCCCTAACCATCAGAGAATTCACTCTCAGAAAAGATCTTACAAATGTGATCGCGGTGTTAAAAGCTTCTTTTCAACCTCAAACCTAAGTGTTCATCAGAGAATCCACACAGGGGAGAAACCCTGTAAATGTGATCTGTGTGGCAAAGGTTTTGTATGTAGATTTGAACTCACCAGATACCAAAGAATTCATACAGGGGAGAAACACTTTGTGTGTGACCAGTGTCCAAAGGGTTTGTTCAGAAAGACCATCTCTATACACATCAACCCTATAAATGTGATCAATGTAGAAAAAAATTCAGTGATCCATCAGATTTGCAACATCAGATGGTGCACACAGAGATGAATCACTATAACATGTCATCAATATGGAAGAGAACAAATTTCCATCAAATTTGTCTAGGCATCAAAGGATGCACAAAGGAGGGAGACCCTATAAATATGATCAAAGTGGCAAAGGATTTGCCCAGAAAAGTAATCTCCCTATACATCATAGAATCCATACAGGGGAGAACCATATAAATGTGATCAATGCAAAAGAATTCATAGATCGCTCTAGTTTGTTTCATCATCATTGGTTGCACGCAAAAGAGAAACCCTACAAATGTGATCAGTGTGGAAAAGAATATAAATTTCCATCAGGTTTATCTAGTCATCAAAACATACAAAAAGGAGAGGAAACTATAAATATGATTATTGCAATAAATAACTTGAATGTAAGTTTTAGGATGCATCATAAATCTACCAAGTGAGAAAAGCCTAAAAATATGACCAGTGTCTTAAAGGGTTCTAATTGAAGGATCATATCACTGGTCACCAAAAGATGCACTCAGAGTAGAAACCTTGATGATGTAGTTTGTTTGCAAAAAAGCTTCATTCAAAGAAGAGCCTTATACATAGATAAGAAGTTCACTCAGAAAAAGACACATTGGATGGTGAATATGGGAGATGATTCAATATGCATTCACATTTCACATTTATTTTATAGACATCAGGAAATATACAAGGATGGACTCATATCACTAGCATGACAAAGGCTTGTCAGAGAATAAACTTTCAAGTTCATCAGAAGTCTCATGAAAGAAATCTGTCACTGAAGGCATGTTTAGAAAAATTTTGAATTGCATTATATTATGTTTGTGTTTAGAATACAAAACCCTAGAAGAAAATGGTTATATGTATAATTTTGGGAGGTGGGAAGCATTTAATCTGGAAGTCATGCTTTGAATACTCATTAGGAAGTATATTCAAGAATGAAACCTTTTATGGTCACAACCATTGCCTATACTAATCATTTTAATATAAATGACCCCTTTGGCAGAAAACTGTTTTTTGATCATTGGTTTTTGACCCTTGAGTATATGTTTTATGTTCCTGGTCTATTGATTTAAAGAACTAAGCCCAAAGCCTGCATTGGCTGTCAGGTTCAATGTAGGGAAATGTTTGTTCCTTCTCCCAAGCAGTTCTCTAATTTGTGATTTAAAGGCTCACCAACTTCTTTCTGAGAAAATCCACTTTGCATTGGGTTAAGGGCACTTATGAGGCAGTTTGGTGGCTTTCTCTCTTGTATCAATGCTAAATCTTCCTTTCCCTATGTTCTACGCATTGACCCTAGTTTTGTCCTCTGAATCTAAGCATTAAAAATCTGATTTCCCTCCAAATGATGCCCCTTGAAATAATGGAATATGGCTTTTAGGGCCCATAAACTGATCTCTCATCTGAAAGCCAAACGACCTTCATAGAATCACAGATTTTTGTACTGAAAGGATCCTTTGAGGTTGTCTAACCTAACTGCTTCACTTTACAGAGGGGAATATACAGAGGGGAATAGCACCAGGACTATTTTCCAATAGATCAATAACTCTCCCAAGACTGTAAAGGTGATATTGGGAAGAACTGAAGTGAAAACCCAAGTTTTGATTTCAAATCATTTGTTCTACACAGGATATACACAGCCAAGGACAGCATGAGATAAGAGTCAATTTTCAATAGTATTATTTGGGATCCCACAGTCAGTACATTTGTCACCAAATTCCTGGGTCTGCTCAGAAAGATACTTCCACACTTGTATGTATCTGAGAACTGTTCCTCCTTCTAAGAGCTGCAGATGCCTTTAAGTCCTCTGCAATTGAAGAGTTGTCCTTGCACCAATCTCCCATAGGGGGTATATATGTGCTTGATCTACACCAGCTGTTCCTCCCGCATTTATGTTCCATCTTGCTCCTTCTACTTCTTCCTATAGCTAAAGAAGGTCCAAGATTTTAGGGTCTACATGTTTTGATCCCATTGTTATGAGTGAATAAGTTAGAGAAATGATAATGACAGATCTCTTCCATTTATCATCCATTCCTTTTCCTCCTGGTGCCATACTTAAATCTTCATATTACGCTTCACTGTGTCTCTTCTGGAACTTTCTACTAACTCATGTTTCCTTGTCTGTTTCTTATTTCAAACAACAATTTCCCTTAAAACATCTTTCCTAAAGCACAGATCCAATTACATCATCACCCCCATCGGAACATCCTATACTCAGGCAATTGTAGTGGCTTTATATTGCCTCCAAGAATCAAATATAAAATCCTCTGCCTGGCATTCAGAGTCCTTCATAACCTAGCCCCCTCCTAGCTTCCCACTCTTCTTATACTTTAATCCCCATCATATATTCTGCAATGCAGTAGGACTGGTCTCCTGACTTTTTCAAAAACAAGTTCTTTAGAGGGGCAAAGTCAAGATGGCAGCTTAGAAACAGAAGAAGCCAAATAGTCTATTACTATCCTTCCATACCAGTCAAAACAAAACACTTAAAAAAAACAGAAATCCAAATCCAACAACAAGATGGAGCCACAGGACTCTCCTAATTGATTCAACTTTAAAGTTATCCAGAGAAAGTAAAATTCTCAGGTATAAGGGAAAAGAGGAAAGTCCTAACACCCCTCCCCCACCTACTGAACTGAGACCCACAGTAGGACATGGGCTGACAGTGGGATCTCAGGGCGAGGGCTGCAAGGAGGACAGAATACCTTGATACCACCAGGTGAAGCTCAGGACTCTGACAATGGCTGGCAGGGAGCTATCTGGCAGAAAGGAGAAGAGGGGAGGGCTACTTTTAGCCTCTATCCTTCACCTTCAGCCTCTGCAGCAGCTGGGGAAAATTTGGCCTCAGGGAAAATTAGCTCAGCAGGTCAGCTCAATTGGTCTAGTATACCAGTAAAGAGGAGAAGAAGCCTCTTCAGGGCAGAAAAGCTCAAATTCACAGAGCCAGGAAACAATCAGAGAAGCAAGTATACAGTCCATAAGGAGAAAAAAGAAAAAGAAATGTGAGTAAATAACAGAAGAAAAAAAGGAAATTACAATTGAAAACTTCTATTCAGATAAAGAACAAAGAACAGATGGAACAGAGGAAGACCAAGGAGTATGAAACAAAACCTCAAAAATTCTAGTGAACTGAACTCAGGCTCTGGAAGATCTCAAAAAGGAATTAAAAAAAATAAGACAGGTTGAAGAAAATTGGAAAAAGAACTTAAAAAAGCAAAACAGGTCATCTGGAAACAGAGGCACATGATCTAAAACAAAAAAATATTGTAATAAAGGTCAGAACTGACCAGCTCAAAAATAAGGCAAAAAATTGAAAGATGAAAAGAATGATTTACAAAGAAAAATAGATCAAATGGAAAAGGAAGATCAAAAAGTCACGGAGTCTTTAAAACTGAGTCTTTAAAAATTAGAATTGAACAATTAGAAGCTAATGATGTTGTGAGGCATAAAGAATCTAAAAGAAAAATAGAAAGAATGAAAAAAATAGAAGAAAATCTGAAACACCCTATTGAAAAAACAACCAATTTGGAAAATAGATCCAGAAGAAATAATTTAAGAATTATTGGACTACCTAAAGGCCATGCAACACCCCCCCCCCAAAAAAAAGAAAGCCTAGACATCGTACTACAGGAAATCATTCAAGAAAACTGACCTGATATCTTTGAACAAGGTGGTAAAATAGAGATTGTAAAAATCAACACATTACTTCCGGCATTAAATCCCCAAATGACAATTCCCAGGAATGTTATAGTCAAGTTCAAGAACTCCCAGACAAAGGAGAAAATACTACAAGTAGCCAGACTCATTGGGGTATAGGGTTGTATTTTGCCATTTGGAAAAGTAGAAAAAGAATAAGAAATGGGGTGGGGGGAAGGGGAGAAATACAAGGGGGGGCGTGACCAAAAGATCCTATAGTAAGAACGAAGTAAGAATGGAGATGGGGGTAAGGGGGTAAAGGGAGTAATAAAAGGGAGGGGAAAGGGGGGAGACTGACTAAAAGCAAAACACTGGAGGGAAAGGAAAGAATAGAAGGACTAAGGTCAGGATTAAAGAAGGAAATTAAAATAGAGGGGAATATACAGATGGTAATCACAACTGTAAATGTGAATAGGATGAACTCACTCATAAAAACCAAATGGATACCTAAGTGGATTGAACACCAGAATCCTAGCATATCTTGTCTAAAATAAACACACATGAGGCAGATAGACATACACAGGGTAAAGGTAAGAGGCTAGAGGAGAATCTATTGGGCTGCAACTAAGACAAGGTATGAGAAGTAATCATCTCAGACAAACCTAAAGTAAAAAGAGATTAGATTAGAAGAGACAAGGATTCCTAGAAAATCAACTAAAAACTGCTGGTGGAGTTGTGAATTGGTTCAACCATTCTAGAGGGCAATTTGGAACTGTGCTGAAGGAGCTTTACAAGACAAAATATCTGCCCTTTGATCCAGTCATACCACTTCTGGGTTGTACCCCAGAGATAATAAGGAAAATACTCATAGCTGTGCTCTTTGTGGTAACAAAAATGGAAAATGAGGGGGTGTCCATCGATTGGGAAATGGCTGAACAAATTGTGGCATCTGATGGGATGGAATTGTATTGTGCTGAAAGGAATAATAAAGTGGAGGAATTTCATGTGAACTGGAAAGACCTCCAGGAACTGATGCAGAGTGAAAGGAGAAGAACCAGGAGAACATTGTACACAGAGACTGATACATTGTGGCACAATCAAATGTAATGGACTTCTCTATCAGCAGCAATGCAACAACCCCAGACTATTCTGAAGGACTTATGAGAAAGATGCTATCCACATCCAGAGAAAGAACTGTGGGAGCAGAAATGCAGAAGGAAAACCTATGCTTGGTCACATAGTTCAGTGGGGATATATGATTGGGGGTTTTGGTTTTAAAGGATCACTCTATTGCAAATATGAATAATACTGAAATAGGTTTTGAGCAATAATGTATGTATAATCCAACAGAATTGCTTGTCAGCTCTGGGAGGGGGGAGGGAAGAAGGGGGAACATAATGAATCATGTAACTATGGAAAAATATTCAAAATCAATCAATAAATACATGAAAAAAAACAAACAAACAAGACCTTTCATCTCTCAGCTCTGGACATTCACTCTGGCTGTCCCCTATGCCTGGATTGTTCTCCTCTGTTCCTACTACTGTCCTGTCTGGCTTCCTTAAAGTCCCAACTAAATTCTTACCTGCTACAGGAAGCCTACCCCAATCCCTCTAAATTCCAATGCCTTCCCTCTTCTAATTATCACCTATTTACCCTATATCTCATTCCATATATCCCTATTTAAATGTTGTCTCCCCCATTAGATTATAATCTCCCTAAGGGTTTTTTCTCTGTTTTGTAACCCCATCACTTAGCACAGTGCCTGACAGAGTAGGTCTATAATAAGCATTATAATTTTAAAATCATTTATTGATTGATTGGTTAAACTCTTATTGCCTTTGCCCATGATATCTTTTCTTAGCAAGAATCATGGGAAACTTAAAAGATTTGGAGCTGGGAGGAATCTTGGCATCATCTATTTTAGGACACTTTCTCATAAAGGAAACATCTCTGGAGAGGTGATGGGACTTTCCTCCTCCAGGATCACACTGGTAGCAAGTAGTAGCCCTGTGATTCAAGCCCAGGTCCTCTGAATCTAAAGCTAGAGTTCCTTCCCCTGTAATAGATGAAGTATTCCTAGTTAAGACAATTTCAAAATTCATTGGACCCTTTTATATTTTCAGTTACTTGTCATCAGATAAACTTCCAGGAGAAAGGGCCACAGACCATTAAAATGTCTCTTCATTTGATGAATAAAGGTCAACTTTGATGTTAATAACTTAAAAAAGGCAAAGATAGTTTTGTGAATTGTATGGCATGTCTTCTCATCCTTGTCTTTTCTTCTAATTTGCTGTTCATTTTAACCTTTGATCCAAGAAGCTGGATTTCTAACAATATGCAGGATGCTGATTTTTGTTCAGAAAGACAGTTATACCGACTGAGGAATATTTTCCAAACCTTTCGCTGATGTTCCACAGGCTATGGATTTTGTAATACTACTTTTCCCCCAACCCATCACGGAATTACCTAAAAAGGTACAGAAACCTTGGCTTAAAAGTGGAGAATAAAATGCCTGGCCTCAAAATCAGAGAGCTATATTTCATCACCAGTACCTTTCTCTTATATTATCCTTCTGGTTTTATAACCTACATGTAGACTGATCAAAGGCAGACTTTTTTAGACTCCTCCCCCTGGCTGAGACATTACATTTATTTTCCTTCTTTAATTTTTTTTTAAGAAACAAATATTTTAAAATAACCTTCCCCCAACTCTCCTATCACTAAGCAAATTTTAAAAAGAAAAACAACAACAAAAGATTATTGAATACATACCTATGTAGTCTTGGTGGAAAAAAAAAACTGCTGCATTTGTCATGTCTGAAAATTTTTCTACATTTTAATCTATCAACCAGTCAACATTTATTATGCGCCTACTTTGTACCAGGCACTTTGCTAAGCACTAAATTTATCTTCCTTCTATTAGAAGTTGAAAGGTATATTTCATCTTTATTCCTTTGGACAGGTTATTCATTGTTCCATTGATCAGAGTTTATTAAAGTCTATAAGTTAATTTTTCTAAATTCTAAATTAAGAAATTTCTAAGTTTCTAAATTTTAAATTTCAAAATTTTTTTATTTTTTCTAAATTTCTAAAATTAAAATAATATTTGAAATTAAGTTATTATATATATAATTTTTCTATATATATATATTTCCTATATATATATTTCTATAACTCTTCTCAGTTGCATTTTCATCCTTTCATAAAGTCTTTCCAGATTCCTTTGAAATTCTGTATTTTATCATTTCTCAGGGAATAATACTATTCCATTACATTCATATAGTCACAGTTTGTTTAGCTATTTTCAATAGGATGATAATCCCTTAGTTTTGTATTCTTGGCTAGAACGAAAAGAGTTAATACAAATATTTTTGTACATTTAGATCCTTTTCTTCCTCCATTATTTTCTTTGGAGGTAAAGGACTCATCATGATATAGCTGGGTGAATGGACAATTGGGTATCTTCTTGGGCAAAATTCCAAATTGTTCTCCTGACTAGTTGAGCCAATTCACAATTTTACCAAGACTGCATTAGAGTACCTTTTTACCACAATGGCTCCACCATTTGTCCTCACCTTTTATGCAGATAGAGTGCCCATCCTGGACTCAGTTCAAATCTGTCCCTCAGTTTTTTACTCATAATTGGCCCTGGGTAAGTTACTCAGGATCACAAGGTTCTAACGAAGATCAAATGAGATATTTATACATTTCTTAGCATCAAGCCTGGCACATACCAGGAACTTAATAAATGTGTTTTCCCTTTCCCTCTTTTGTTACCTTTGTCAGTCTGGTAGGTGTGAGAGCGGAACGTCTCAGAACTAATACATCAAATTGAATCAGTCTCTGATTTCTTAAGTTCCAAAGGAGCATAAAAGATAGCCCAAGTAAGTGTAGAACCTTAAAAATCTTGGTTTAACATTTAAACTTCAGGAAATTGGTGTGAAAAAACGAATGGCTCTAAATAAAAACTAGAAATTGGAATTTTATAGGTGAAAGACCATTAGATTCACACCTGGAGATTTAAGGGCTAAAGAAATCATCTGGCCCAATATGAGCCCAAAGAAATACTTTCTCTATAAAATTCTCAGTAAATTGTCTCCGAGGATGGTTGAATACTAAGGACCACTGAGTCCTGTGGCCTGGGCTCATCCTTTCCTTTGCTATACAGCAACAGTTTGACCAGTCATTGATCTTCTCGCCTCATTTTCTTTACATGCAAAATGAGGATGTTAGTTCCCATGACTCCACACCTTTTATTCAGAAAGGTAAGTACCACCAGGCAGCCTCAGGAAAGCAATGATTCCCATCTTCCTATCTGTGCCTTAGAGGGCATCTCTCAAGTATTTGGGGATATTTTGGACCATGTGTTCTCGCTGTACCACCCTAGTACCAGACTTCTTTCTAAAGCCACTTAAGGCTGCCTGATTAAATGATAGTTGCTAATTTTGGTAGGAAGGAAATATACCAAGGGTGGCTACCTTTATTGGCATTATAAAACGCCCTCCTCCTTCAGGGATACCTTGAGGATGCCCTAGGAACTTGACAGGGAGCTAGAGCCAAGTTCAGGGGACCTAACTGGTAAGTGGGAGTTCAGTGGAGACCTTCCCATGTTACCTGAGCTGCATCCCTGTTTCATACCTCTCTCCCTTCCACAATCCATCCTCTATTCAGCTGCCACGCTTTTAGCGATTTGGCGATTGTCAGGTTGTCCACCTAAATCAGTGGTTCTTCCTCTAATTTTCTACCTCTTCAAATCTCATGAGCTTAGAATAAAGTCATCAAATTTCTTAGAAACCATCTGCAAAGTAAAAGGAAACTGTCTGGGAGCGAGACCTTGAGGGACTCTTTAGGGGAATGACATGTTTTGACTTCTCAAGAATTTCTGGGTTCTGAGCTGTGTCTCTAAACTTTGAGTAGGCATGTCATAGATGCCAATTGTTTACATAATTTCATTCATTTATCTCAGGATAATGTAGTGGTTAAAGTGTTGGTTTTGGAGTCAGGAAGACCTGTGTTCAAATCTTGCCTTAGACACTTATTATCTCTGTGATCCTGGGTAGGTCTCTTATCTTCTATCTACCTCAGTTCCCTCATCAGTAAAAGTGGAGTTAAAAACAGTACCTGCCTCCCAAACATGTGCAGATTAAATGAGATAATACTTATAAATAGCCCTCTGCAAACCTTAAAGCACTGGACAAATGAAACGTTATTCTGTGAACTTTAAAAATATTTTTATAACTGTATTTTGATATAATTGTTTTTCTTTATAATCTTCTGTTGTTTATATTATGTATTTAAAAGTATTATTCTGAGAATAATACCCAGAGGCTTCACCAAATTGCCAAGAGTCCATGAAACACTAAAAATATTATGCTCCTTTGTGCAGATTGTAAACTCAATTAGGAGTGTTATTCTGTTATTTAAACTTTGTACATTATTCCCTGCTTTGCCTGACACTCTCAAACTCACATTTCCAAAAACAAAAACGCTTTGGTTTTTCTGAAGCATCTTATTTGTTATCCCACCTGATCCTCACGAAACCCCTGGGATGGAGCTACAACTATTATCCCCATTTTACAATTGAGAAAACTGAGGTAGACAAAGATTAAAGGACTTGCCTAGAGTTGCACAGCCAACAAGTGTCAGGAGTTAGAATAGAATCAAGAAGAGCTGGGTTTGGCAGCTAGTACAATCCATGATCTCTGCCACGAGGGATGCCTCTATTAAATAACCGACAATCTGGTGAATATTTTGAAGTCATTTTCTCAAATTCCATTTTGTGTCGCTGATCAAAGGACCAGCCTCAAAAATGAGGTTAAAGGAAAAGGATCCCATAAAGGTTCCCAGTGTTTTCAAGATCTGGTGAAGCAATTTATTAAATGATGAATAAGGAAAAACAATCATAATTAATAATGACCCTTTATATAGCCCGGTAAGGAGTGCAAATCACTTTACATTGGGGGGGGGGAGGAGTGGATGGAGAGGTCAGGCACCATTAGGAAAAAGGCAGATGAAGGTTTCTAGGATCAAAGTGAAAAATGTGAAGGAAAGTTATGCTGAAGTTACTTCATTTACATCAAACTCTTCACCTCTCCCCAGTTCAGGAACCAATAAAACCTCAGGGCAGTTCTTCAGAGCTCTTCAATAACAGACTAATTTTCAAGTAGGAATCAAAGTGGTTCAGCCCCAGGACAAGTAACTTAAAAGCCAAGGCTGGAGTCTGATCTCAGAAAGTTAAAAGGAATGCAGACTGCCCCCAAACAGCCCGTCTGTTTGCTTTTTCTGCCACCTTCCAAGGTTCAGTCTGGAGTGAAGATAAACAGTTGTGAAAAGGGGGAAAATGATGTGCATGTCAGACTTTAAGAAAATAAAACATCAGACTAACATTTCTTAAAGATATATGTGTGCTCATGTGCATCACAGAGAGGGTGTCTTTAGGCAGTACTTTAAACTGCAGCAAGACTGGCGAAAAACCAAATTTCATCAGTCTTAGAAAAAAGGATTCTCAGGGAGAACCAAGATATGGTCAAAAGAAGACAGGATGTGGGATCAAGAACCCTGGGTTTGAATCCTGCTACCAACACGTACTGATTGCATGATATATTGAACCTATGGAGGTTGTCGTACGCTCTGATGAAATGTATATGGAAATGGACACATATAGACACATCTATTTCACTCAGTGCCTAATAAAGTGCCTTTTTTATTCACACACAGATCGAGAGTTCAATAGGAATTTAGATACTGTCCATTTCAGGTCCCTGATTCATCAGAAGAAGAAGAATCATGTGAATCCCAACCAAGTTTTCTCCTGCCTTCCAAAGACTGGAAGACTGACGGCTACCATGTTGCTCCCGAGTATTTTCAGTTACTTCCACTGATCACTGGATTATATGGATTCAAGATCCAAAGAAATGGAAAATAATAGCTAATGTTAATATAGAATGTCAAGGCTGTCATTTTAGTCCTCAAGCCAACTTGGGGAAGTAGAGGCAGATATTCTTCTCATTTTACAGATGATGCAGAGAGATTTAGTGGTTTGCTCAAAGCCTTACAATTTGTAGGTACTTGAGACAGGATTGGAAATCAGATATTCCTCATCTCAAATCCAAAAGTGTATCTGCTCAGCAACCTTTGGCTTGAATGGCTCAGTCAACCAAGCAGTAAATGGGAAGATGTAGAATTTGTCCTCCAACCAAGTTCTCCTAGGAACTATCACCCGGGTCTCTGGCATTTCTGTCAGGAAAAAATAATCCTGGGTCTTGTCCCATTTACTGCATTCAAAGCTTTTCAAATTCTTTCTAAATTTCTGTTAATAAGCGTATTGGCCAAAAGTTCTCAATTTCATTTCTACCTAATAAATGAGACCAGAACCTGGCCCAGGCTCTCTTCATTGAACTGCAAAAAGGGTAGAGGCAACAAGGAATGGCAGAGATTTTTCCTAGCAGCACTGCTCCATCTTCCTGACACAGGGCACATATTCCAGCCCTGCTAAGGGTAGCCAGCACCACCCCAGTCCTGGAGAGATACAAGGATTTGCTGGTCACAATGGTTTTCTTTTCTTAGCAGTCTGAGAATCAAAACCAGGAAACGGACCATTTACATGCAGCGGAGTGATTAATATTTAATGCTCCTCAGGACATATGTTCTTTGGAAATGTCTGTTCATCTCTGCTTTGGGGCAAGGTGGGGAGGCTCAAAGAAAATACATTTTTTATGAGGCGCTACAGAGCGCAGGTGGCCCAGATGGGAAGGCAGTCTATGAACTGAAACTCCTGCAGGGGATTTCTTGCTCTTCGGAGATCAGGCCCAAGTATGTGCCGGGGTGGAAAAGGAGTGAGCAAGGAAAAAGTTTGAAAATTCCAGGATTACATAAACTGTTTGCAAAAATAGCAAAAGAAGAGATTTTGCCAAATTCCTTCTATGATGAAGACATGATCTGAGTAAATAAACCAGGGAGAGTCAAAACAGAAAAAGAAAATCATATAGACCAATATCCCTTATGTTCATAGAAGTAAAATAATTTAATAAACTATTAGTACAGGACACAACTCCAAGATCATACATTACAACCAAATCAGATTTATACCAAGAATGTAGGATTAGCTAGATAACAAGAAAATCATAAATATAACTATATTAATAATAAAATTAATAAATATAATAATTGAATAAATGCAGAAACAGCTTTTGACAAAATTTAATACTCATTTATATTTATAAAAAAGCTGAAAATATAGGAAAAATGAATCTTTCCTTAAAATGTATATAGCATGGTAGAACCAAGAAAACTCTCCTGAGATACTGTCTGAACCCTGTTTGCCTCAGTTTCCTCATCTATAAAATAGGTTAGAGAAGGAAATAGTGAACCACTCTACTATCTTTGCCAAGAAAATCTCAAATGGGGTCACAAAGAGTCAGATAGAACTGAACAATAGCAACATACATATAAAATTAAGACCTATTATATATAATGGAGATAATCTAGAATTCTTTCCAATAAATGAAGGGTAAAATAATGACTATTGTCACTATGACTTTTTGACATCATCATCATAATTAACATTTACATGGCAATACTAATTGTCAGGTGTACTGTTTCACAAATATTATCTCATTTGCTTTTCTCAACAATCCTAGGAATTATGTGCCAATATTAGCCTCATTTTATAAATGAGAAAACTGAGATATATAGAGGTTAATTGACTTGACCTAGATTTGCACTCAAGTCTTCTTGGCCCCATGTCTAATACTCTGTCTACTACATCACTTATCTGCATGACATATTAATAGAAATGTTGGATATAGCTATAAAACAAGGAAAAGAAATTGAAGGAATAGGAAGAGATTAAAAAAGAAGCAGTGAAATTATTGCTTTTTGTAGATGATATAACATAAAGAATACTAAATAGTCAACTAAAATTAATTAAAATGCTAATTCCACCAATTTTCAGATAAAAAAATTAACCCACATAAATCATCAACATTTCTATATGACATCAATAACACTCAACAGGAAGAGAAAGTCATATTCCACTCAAAATTATGTGGAATGTATAAAATATTTGGGAGTCTGGTCTATCTTCAAGGATATAGACAAGAACTATATGAATATAACTAATTACAAACTATGTTTTTCAGAAATAAAGACAGACCTAAATATGTGGGAAAGTATTAATTGTTCATTGGTAGGATGAGTCAACATTATAAAAATCAGAATATGATCCAAATTGATTTTTCTTATTCAATATGATACCATGTAAGTTACCAATAATTACATTTTAGAGCTAGAAAATTAACAATGAAATTCAAAGGTAGGCAAAAAAGGTCAGGAATCTCAAAGGGAATAATGAAATGAAGTCCGAACAAAGGAACCTAGTAATGCCAGATCTCAAAATACACTATGAATTAATGTCTCAAAATAAAGTGGTTAAAATGGGAAGGTTTTTCAGCAAAATGGATTATATACCCAATATGAGCAAATATTTCAATTTCCTTACAGTTCAATAAACCCTAAGTCCCAGGCACTGATAAAGATGCACTATTTCATAGAAACCCCTAGGAAAATTAAACAGATGTATGGAAGATATTAAATTTAGCCCAATACTTCACAACTTCTACATAAATAATTTCCAAATGGGTATGTGACCTAGATATAAAAGATCACATCAGAAATAAATTAGATAAAATGGGGGATATCAGTGGATCTATGGAAAGGAGAAAAAACTCTTTACCATACAAAGGATAAGGTGCACAGAAGATCAAAAAGGCATTTTTGATTAAATTAAATTTTAAAAGTTTTATATAAATAAACCCAATTATACTAAAAAGGGAAACAACTGAGAAAATATCTATGTTGCAAGTTTCTCTTTTCAAAATATATATGGGGCTGATTCATACTTATAAGAATGAGGGCTATTCTGTAATTTATAAATGGGTTAAGCATATGAAGAGGCAAATCTCAAGGGAAAAACAAAACAGGCTACCTATAATCGTATCCCCTCACAAAATGTTCCAAATCATAAATAATTAAGGAAATAGAAATCAAAGCAACTCTGATATTTCACCTTGAACCCATCAGTTGCAAAGATTATATTAATATATATGTATAATATAGGATAGATTGTGGGAAAATAGGCACATTGACACACTGTTGGTGAACCTGTGAAAGAAAGCAATTATTCTGGAAGGAATTGGGAATTATTCACATATGAAAAGAGTTACTAAAGTGTGCAAGGCCTTTCAATCAATTATAGATTTGATAGATCTACACCCAAAAGATCACAGAAAGAGGAAAAAGTCCCTTGTGTCCACATACTTATATTTAGATTCAAAATATTTATGCTCTAATACCACTTAAAACATTTTTTAATGTAATGATAAGCTGGAAACTAAAGATTTAATGGTGATGTGAAGAATGATTGAATATGTTGTGGCATATGAATATGATGGAAAGTATTGTGCTATAAGAAATGAAGGGTTGAGGTAGCACAAAAAGGAGGATAGAATCCTTGGCATTGGCCCAGTTTCAATAATTTTTTTTAAAACTGGCTAACTGTATAGTCACAAATATGTCAATTAAACTCAAAACTTAGTTCCTCCTCTGTAAAATTTTAGTAATAATAGTATTACTATGAAATTGAATAAGTAAGATACATACTACTTATCATACTAAAAAGTCTACTTATTACTATATTTCAAGTGTTTTTTTTGAACAGGAATAGTTTTTCTATCTTTTCTAAAGTTTTTAAAATCTATTGATGAATTATATTTTTAATTGTTTATCTTATTAAAATGATCAATTAGACTTCCGGGTAAACATGGCTGCAATCTAGACACCACACGCTTCCTCTCCCAGGCACCGAACGAAATAGACTACATCAAAGGAGCATAAAAATCACCTTGGAGGAACAGAGGGACTCCCCAGTACCCTACAGAGGCGAAGGTCCGTGGGGTTTGAACATTTCCACACTATAATAAGAAGGAGGAAAAGCTTGCACAGAAACATGAACTGAGCCGCCCTTCCCCCCCACACCTCCCCCACCAAACCAGAGTGAGCTACCAGAGCGCTCACTGGGACAGCGAGTGAGTGGGGGCGTCTCTGTCTGGGGGGGGGGCACTCCAGGGTCCTTGGGATCTGGGGACTGCCAGGAAACAACATCTCAGGGAGGTTTTATGGGAGAATCCTGCGCTGAGGACAGGGGGCCCACGGAGCTGTACTTGGGGCGGCTGCGCTGAACATCTCCGTGGAGCTAAACAGCAGGGGCAAAAATCTTAAATAGGACACTAGCAAAAAGACTCCAGCAAGTGATTAGAAGGGTCATCCACCATGATCAAGTAGGATTCATACCAGGGATGCAGGGCTGGTTCAACATTAGGAAAACCATCCACATAATTGACCACATCAACAAGCAAACTAGCAAGAACCACATGATTATCTCAATAGATGCAGAAAAAGCCTTTGATAAAATACAACACCCATTCCTATTAAAAACACTAGAAAGCATAGGAATAGAAGGGTCATTCCTAAAAATAATAAACAGTATATATCTAAAACCTTCCGCTAATATCATCTGCAATGGGGATAAACTAGATGCATTCCCATTAAGATCAGAAGTGAAACAAGGATGCCCATTATCACCTCTACTATTTGACATTGTACTAGAAACACTAGCAGTAGCAATTAGAGAAGAAAAAGAAATTAAAGGCATCAAAATAGGCAAGGAGGAGACCAAGTTATCGCTCTTTGCAGATGACATGATGGTCTACTTAAAGAATCCTAGAGATTCAACCAAAAAGCTAATCGAAATAATCAACAACTTTAGCAAAGTTGCAGGATACAAAATAAACCCACATAAGTCATCAGCATTTTTATATAATTCCAACACAGCTCAGCAGCAAGAACTAGAAAGAGAAATCCCATTCAAAATCACTCTAGACAATGTAAAATACTTAGGAATCTACCTCCCAAGACAAACACAGGAACTATATGAACACAACTACAAACACTCTCCACACAACTAAAACTAGACTTGAACAATTGGAAAAACATTAACTGCTCATAGGTAGGATGAGCCAATATAATAAAAATGAACATCCTACACAAACTCATCTATTTTTTTAGTGCCATACCCACGGAGCTTCCAATTTTTTTTTTACTGATTTAGAAAAAACCATAACAAAGTTCATTTGGAAGAACAAAAGATCCAGGAAAATAATGAAAAAAACACATATGATGGGGGCCTTGAAGTACCAGACCTTAAACTATATTACAAAGCAGCAGTCATCAAAACAATGTGGTACTGGATAAGAGACAGAAAGGAGGATCAGTGGAATAGACTTGGGATAAGTGACCTCAGCAAGACAATATATGACAAACCCAAAGATCCCAGCTTTTGGGACAAAAATCCACTATTTCATAAAAACTGCTGGGAAAATTGGAGGACACTGTGGGAAAGATTAGGTTTAGATCAACACTTCACACCCTACACCAAGATAAATTCAAAATGGGTGAATGACTTCAACATAAAGAAGGAAACTATAAGAAAATTAGGCGAACACAGAATAGCATACATGTCAGACCTTTGGGAAGGGAAAAACTTCAAAACCAAGCAAGACTTAGAAAGAGTTACAAAATGTAAAATAAATAATTTTGACTACATCAAATTAAAAGTTTTTGTACAAACAAAACCAATGTAACTAAAATTAGAAGGGAAGCAACAAATTGGGAAGCAATCTTCATAAAAACCTCTGTCAAAGGTTTAATTACTCAAATTTATAAAGAACTAAATTAATTGTACAAAAAATCAAGCCATTCTCTAATTGATAAATGGGCAAGGGACATGGATAGGCAGTTCTCAGCCAAAGAAATCAAAACTATTAATAAGCACATGAAGAAGTGTTCTACATGTCTTATAATCAGAGAGATGCAAATCAAAACAACTCTGAGGTATCACCTCACACCTAGCAGATTGGCTAACATAACAGCAAAGGAAAGTAATGAATGCTGGAGGGGATGTGGCAAAGTAGGGACACTAATTCATTGCTGGTGGAGTTGTGAATTGATCCAACCCTTCTGGAGGGCAATTTGGAACTATGCCCAAAGGGCACTAAAAGACTGTCTGCCCTTTGATCCAGCCATAGCACTGCTGGGTTTGTACCCCAAAGAGATAATAAGGAAAAAGACTTGTACAAGAATATTCATAGCTGCGCTCTTTGTGGTGGCCAAAAATTGGAAAACGAGGGGATGCCCATCAATTGGGGAATGGCTGAACAAATTGTGGTATATGTTGGTGATGGAACACTATTGTGCTAAAAGGAATAATAAAGTAGAGGAACTCCATGGGGACTGGAATGACCTCCAGGAAGTGATGCAGAGTGAAAGGAGCAGAACCAGGAAAACATTGTGCACAGAGACTAATACACTGTGTTACAATAGAAGGTAATGGACTTCTCCATTAGTGTCAATGCAATGTCCCTGAATAATCTGCAGGGATCTAAAAAATACTATCCACAAGCAGAGGATAAACTGTGGGAGTAAAAACAATGAAGAAAAGCAACTTCCTGACTACAGGGGTGTAGGTGATAGGACTGAGGAGAGACTCTAAATGAACACTCTAGTGCAAATACCAACAACATGGAAATGGGTTAGAAACAGGAACACATGTGATAACCAGTGGAATTGAGCGTTGGCTATGGAAGAGGGAAGGGTGGTGGTGGGGGGGAGGAAAAGAAAATGATCTTTGTTTCCAGTGAATAATGTTTAGAAATGACCAAATAAAATAATGTTAAAAAAACATAAAAAAAAAATAAAGAAACCGGGGTTTAGAGAATTAAGTTGCAAAGAACTCAATAGATTGATCTTTCACCTCTGGGAAATAGCAAGCTATCTTTCATTTCTGGAGTGCATATCCTCTCACAAATCTCTTTCTTACTGATTCTGGTCAAGTTTTATCACCTTTGTAAAACCTTTCTCATTTCATCCTTCTTCCATTAGTATTCCTTGTCTGCAAACATTGCTTGTATTTATGTATAAGTGAACATTTTATACTATACCTTTAAAATAAAAGTGTGTTGAGACTAAAAAAAATGATCAATTATATTTATAGTTTCCCTAATACTAAGGTAGCTCTTCATTTCTGATATGAATCTAGCCTTATTACAGTATGTAATCTTTGTTACATGTTGTTGTAATCTCCCTCCTAATATTGTATTTAAAATTCTCGCATCAATATTTGTGAGCACAAGTGGTCTGTAGGTATCTATCTCAGTCTAATCTCTCTCTGTTTGTAACAAGACTATATTTGGAGGACTTCTGGGGGAAAAGTCAAGATGACAAAGCAGAGAGAGCACTCAACTGGGTTTTTCCAACATTCCCCTCCAAACAACTTTAAAATAACACCTTGAATTGAATTCTGGAGAGGCAGAGTCAATAGAAAGTCCCAATAAGATATTATTCTTGCTCAAGATAATCTCTGAGGCTAGAAAGAGAGATATATGTCACAACTGACCTGAAA
Organism: Monodelphis domestica; assembly: GCF_027887165.1. Lineage (NCBI taxonomy): Eukaryota > Metazoa > Chordata > Mammalia > Didelphimorphia > Didelphidae > Monodelphis > Monodelphis domestica. The sequence goes on from NC_077228.1 coordinate 18,489,979, forward strand.
CCAACATGGATGAAATACCAGTGATGGAATCAGGTGAAGGTGTCACAAATAACAGTAGCTTTGAGAGCTCACATCCTAGAGATATCACACTACCTTAAAAGCACTGAAAACCTCCAAACCCCAAGAACTAGCTCTGAAAACAGTAGTGTGGAAAAAGTCTAAAGCTTGAGATAGTGCCCCTTCTTACCCACTCTGGGAAGAGTTCAACTTTAATATCAAGTTAAAAATAAAGAAATAAAGTAGGGGAAAAAAGAGCAAACAATAGAAAGAGCTCAACCATACAGATTTATTATGGTGACAGGGAAGATCAATATGCAAACTCAGAAGAAAATGAAGACAAAAAGACAAAATAGCTATAAGCAAAGACCCAAAAGAAAAATAAATGTGAACTGGACATAAGACTAACAAGAATTCATGGAAGAGCTAAAAAATGGCTTGAGGAAGAAATATATATATATATATATATATATATATATATACATATACATATACATATACATATATATACACATACACATGTATACTAAACTGGTAATAGAACTTGATTTCACCCATCAGGTAAGAAAAGAAGGGGATAAGAGAAAGAGAAAGGTGATAAAAGGGAGGACAGATAAAAGAAGATCATAGTTAGAAGCAAAATAGACTTCAGAGGAAGAACAGGGTAAAAAGAGAAAAGATAACCAGAAGAAAATATGATGGAGGGAAATGCACAGTTAGTAATCATAATTGTGAATGTGAATGGAATGAATTCACTTATAAAACTGAAGTTGATAGCAGAATGAATTAGAATCTAGAATTCAACAATATATTGTTTACTAGAAGCCAACTGAAACAGAGAGACACAGAGAATAAAAGAAGAGGTTAAAGCAAAATCTATTAGGTTTCAAATGAAAGAAAAGATTAGGATAGCAAAACATAATCTCAGACAAAGCAAAAGCAAATACATAGATCTAATTAGAGGAAATAAGGGAAAAAACACTATGTCTTGATAAAATGAGCTATATATAATGAAGTTATATTAATACTAAACACATATACATCAAATGGCATTGTATCCAAATTCTTAAAAGAAAAGTTTTTTAGAAGGAAAATGTAAGATTATACTTGTAGGGAATCTCCACATTCCTCTCTCAGAATAAATCTCAGATAAATCTAATCATAAAATAAATAAGAATGAAGTCAAGGAGATAAAAGGAATCTAAGAAAAGTTAGATATGATGTACCTATGGAGAAAACAAATGGGAATAGAAAGGAGTATATCTTTCTCTCAGCTATACATGGCACTTTTATAAAAACTGGACATGTATTAGGGCATAACCTCACAGCCAAATGTGGAAAATTGAAATATACTAAATGCTTCCTTTTTAGTCTATAATGAAATTAAAAAATATATATTCAACCAAAGAATAGATTAGAAGAATAGGTTAAAATTTAATTGGAAACTAAATAATCTAATCTTAAAAATGAATGGATTAAAGAAAAATCATATTAATAATCAATACTTTCATTAAAGAGAATGACAACAAAGAATCTTCCAGAATTTGTGGTATGCAACCAAACTATACTTTAAGAAAAAATCTATATTGCTAAATGCTTACATCAATAAAAGAGAGAAAGAGCAAAACAATGAATTGGATATTCAACTTAACAAATAGAAAAAGAACAAATTAAAATCTTCCCATTTAAGTACTAAAATGAAAATTAACACAAGGGCAAGATTTATATGTATATATATGTATATACATATATATTAGGTTTTGTGTGTTTTAAAATGGCTTTGAACCCTGGGAGATTACATCTTCCAAGACTCTCTACCCCAACTCCCTCAGACACCTTTGTGGGAAGTGTCTGAGAAAGTATAAAAGAGAGAAACGCAGGTTTTGGCACCTTTTCTACAGAAGTGCTTTTTCTGGAGAAGAACATTTTGCCAGGAGACCCTTTTACCCCTGGGATGGAGATCAATTTTTCAACTTACCAAAGCCTTTATTTTCCAAGCCCAAATAAACCTATCTAACTATCCCTAGAGTCTGGCTTGATTTAATTTAATTCCCTAGCATAATTATACTAGAAAAGAAAAGCCTGGTCAATTTCCCTACCAGGGTTCAGGGGACTGGGGGACTCCTGCTACCTTCCTTTCCCTACCTTTCCCTCCATTTTCCCATCAACAGTTTGTTTGCATAAGAAATACATATTAAATAACAGAATTTGCTATTATGTGGGATTTACAACTTACATGATGGATCTTGGAACATAATGATCACTTAAAACAAGATCCTACTTATAAACATCCATTGATCACTTACTATATGCCAGTCAATGTGCTAAATACTGGGGTTACAAATAAGAAAAAAGAAATACAGTCTCTGCCCTCAAGGAGTTTACAATCTGATGGGGGAAGACAATACCCAAAAGGATGCTGAAAAGTGAGGGCATGGATGGAGTCACTGATTGAAAATGAAGAGTTACCTGGAAAGATTTGAGTCTTTTACAAAGGAGAGATATGGGAGAGGTTTATTGTTCCATCTTTCTGCCATTGAATAAGAGAAAAGAGGCAAATGAGGATGCTGAGAAGGATTTAAATATTGAAAGATCAATCAATCTGTTTGGTGAAGATCTCAGTTGATAAGCTTATCTTGGGTGAGACATGACATCCTGTGGAAACCAAAGCAAGTGGAGCCACTAATGGAAGATGGAGAGTTACCTGGAAAGTTTTGAGCTCTCTGTAAAGGAAGACTCATCTCACAGGTATAGAAGACCCAGAGGGGTTATGAAATCTGCCCAAGGTAAAACTGTAAGTAGCAGAACCAGGAAATGAACATGGGCTGGTCCTCTGCCTTCACATTTATCCCTTCCAAGCCCTTTCTTAGGTTAGGAGGATTTAGTTAGATGGAAACTTTAGAGAACAATTAATTCATTAATTTTTTTTCCAAATGTGAGCAAATCTAGTCCCATGGAGCTTAAGTGGCTCCACCAGGGTCAATCATTCTAAAAGACCAAATGGAGAGTAAGTAGCAGAAACAAGATTCCAAATCAGAGTCCTCTAGTCTCAAAGCCAGAACCCTTTCTGTTACTCCACATTGCCTTTGCTATTAGAGGAGACTAGGGATACAGGGTACCACTTACATGATGTTTTAAAGATGGCCACATGCTCTGTGTGTTATTTCATTTTACTTGTTTTACAACAACCCTTTGAAAAAAGATGTTCTTATTCTCTTCATATTACAGAAGAGGAAATGGAAGCTGATGGTACTTAAACAACTCACCCCAAATCACCCAATTAAATATGTGAGGCAGACCTAAAGCTCAGGATTTCCTAACCCCAAGTACAACATTCTCTCCAATGCACCACTTAGCTGTCCAATAATAATGTGTAGCATCATCCGTTTAGTATCGATTCTATTAATGTAGTCTTTGTTATTATTTGTTGCTATATTATGGCAAACTTGCTTCTCAGAAGAGAGGCAGAGAGAAGGTTAGTTACATTACAACACCATGAAGAAAGGACAGAGGTAAAGGTTTAAACACAAACATACAAACTCTTGTTCACTTCCCAGTTCTGAGCTTGGACAGCTCGGCTGCCAAGTTCCCACCCAAAGAGTCCCAACGATACATCAGAATCTCACAAAGACATCTCTATTTCAGCAAATCTTTTCATTAGGATTCTTGCACCAAGGGACTGAATTACACCTTCCTCATCTTTCCACACCTATGTCTCTCCAAATGGGTTTTCCTGATGCTTCATGAGACAGAAGGTAATCACAGCTTCCTGGATCCTTTTACCAGCGGAGACAACATTCTAAGTAGGTCTTTCCCAATCGAAACAATTCAATTACTACTTATAAGGCATCTTTTATGGGCAGAATCCTGAGTTCTGTGCTCTGGACACAAAGATGATGAAGGTTTCTACAAGGGGCTTATGTTATGCCAAGCTAGAAAGACTCTGAAGCTGAACCAAGAGAAAATTTGGGGCTTTCTTTGCTGGGGATTTTAGAGATCAATTATTCTACCTCTTTCCTCAGTTTCTTTAACTTTGGAATTAGATACATAAAGAAAACTTATAATGAAAAAAGAGAATTTCTTTTCTGAACCTAGTTTAGTTGTGAAAGAGGATGAACATCAAAAGTTTGGCCCCTGTGTAATTAACTTTTCTTTTAACACAGAAACTAATGAAGACTGTCTAAAAGCTAAGAAATGTTATAGTCTCATTTGCTGGAAGGAATCTCACCTTTACACACACCCCCACCATACCACAACTTCCCTAAAAATACATTAAGATCAAAAACCCTTAATTCCGGTAACATCAAAGTAGATTTAGACTTTGAGCAGCTAAGTCCCACAGTAGCTAGAGTACCCGGCCAGGAATCAGGAAGATTCCTATTCTTGAGTTCAAATCCAGCCTCAGACATTTTGTAGTGGGGTGACCCTGGAAAAGTCACTTTACCATGTTTTCTTCAGTTTCCTTATCTCTAAAATGAACTAGAGAAGAAAATGACAAACCTTTCCAGTATCTTTGCCAAGGAAACCCCATATTGGATCATGAAAAATCAGGCATAACTGAAATGACTGAATAACAACATGGTTTAAAATTGGACAGAACTTCAGGGACCATCTAGTACAACTCTCTTCCTTTTCACAGAGGATTAAATTAAGGCAACTAAAAGTCACACAGCTAGTTAAATGTCTGAACCTGGTTTCAAATGCCAAATGAATTCCACTATGCTATCTTTTTTAACAAACAAAAGTCAAAACAAAACAACAAAATTTTACTTTTGAAAGAATATTGTTTGAAGAGTCCAGAAGGTCGGGTTCTAGTGCCAAATGTGCCAGTCACGTTTTGTGACCCTGCATGAATCATTCCACCTTTCTAGGACTCAGTTTTCTCCTCTGTAAAATGAAAGGCATAGACTAAATCATCCCTTAGCATCCCCTTACTACTCTACTTTTTTAGGAAGGACATGCCATCTACCCAGCTCTATTTTAATCTCCTGGAGGACATAGAAAGTATTATAGTTCTTAACATCATAGATGTTGAACTACAGACTTAGAAGTTATTGAGTCCAAAACCCTCATTTTGTAAAATGTTTATAAAATGATTAAATTGTTATTAAAGATAACAACTGAGTCCCTGATTGGCATTTACCCATGATCAGATAAGTAGCAAGGATATGAAGACACCAGTGAAAGACCAGGTCTGATAAAACACAAACACTTTTACAAAAATCTCAGAAGTCCCCTCCAAACCCCCTCCTCCTGCTTGTCCTTCTGAAGCTTTCCTTTTGAACTCAAGGTCAAGAACTCAAATGTAGAAATTAATACTTTCCATGATGACATTTTATCATTTGATTTGATCCTCATCTAGTCAGACTCTTGGAAATAAAGGCACTGGGATCCACTCCGTTTATCAGCTCTCCCTCCCATTGTCGGGTAGTCTTCAAGTTTGGAAAATATGTTGTCTACACCTTCATCTAAGTTAGGGATAAAAATGACAACATACAAAGACTCGGGAGAGGTCTCTTGCACAGTCTACCAGAGACTTCCCTCCAAGTTGATATTGAACCATTAATGACAGCCAGATTGAAATCTACCTCAGTACACCATCAAATAGCATTATTTTTTACTCCAGAGCCACATGGGAAAATTAGCTAACATTTACTAATGTAAACCTAAGCAAAACTTCAAGAAGCATAGAGCCAAAGACTCCCAAGAATTTGCTCTCATTATATCAATTCCCATTTTTATTTCATTGGGCTTTACTATCTTCACGCACCATTATTTACCAACATTGACTGAGCACCATCATCATAAAATGTCAGAGTCTCAGACTTGGAAGGGGTCTCCAGTCCAGTCGAGACATGAGTGAGAATCCCCTACACCCAATCAATAATCATCAACCTATCTACAAATAGGGAGACTGCCTTGATTCAAGGGGATTTCCCCTCCATATGGAGGATTGAGGATCGAGCAGAGGTAATGGATTTGCATCAAAGATCTGAATTAGATAGAAAGAAAAGATTCATGGAACCAAGCACTGTGATATTGCTAGTTACCTCAGTGTTATTCCATCTCTGGGGGCCTTTGGAAATAAAAGAATTACAATGTGACTGTATACATATGTTCATGTATTATATATATATATATATTTACATGTATGTCCCTTTTTTCTTCTCATTTACAAAGCATTTTTCTGAATGTTCTCATTTATTTATCTTATTATATTATAGGGACTGGATCATGATTTTATTTGTGGAGGAAACTCTCTCTATCAGAAGAAATCAGTCTATTCTTTTCAACTTGGAAAAGACTCAGAGTATGACTTGGCTAGTAGGTATAAGATATAGAAATGGCACACAAGTCCTCCTTCTACATAGGTATTCACACATACATATATATATATATATATTCGTATGTCTGTGAGTGTGCATATATATGTATATATATATATATATATATATATATTTATATATATTTAATTTCATTGGGTCAGTGGAGCAGACGTCTTCCCTGAAGGCAGGGAGGTTGAGATCATGAACATTATTATTTGCTAATGGTTCTTCCAGACCCATGGTTATATGAGGCTAAATAAGAGTAGGAAAAATAATATTAAAATAGAGGAGCCATGATATAATGGGAACAATATGGGGAGCATGCCCAAGCAAAACCCTCAAAGTCTGAGAATAATAGGCCATGTTTAGGGAAAAAAAACTCTCTGGGGAATGATATGTACATTAAAACTTATTGTTGTTGTTCAGTTACTTCAGACTCTTCTTGGCCCCATTTGTGATTTTCTTGGCAAAGATACTTGAGTGGTTTGCCATTTGCTTCTCCAGCTCATTTTACAAATAAGGAAACTGAGGCCAACAAGACCTATCATTCATTGGATTTTCAAAGAAATAAAGGGAAGGGGATGCCACTATTTCATATTTAACATCCTCCCCAAACCTACAGGAGATTGCAGATAAGTTCCCACATTGCTTGTCCTGATTTTAAGCACCATGCTTGTTCTCTTCTGATAGTAGGACTCCTTCCTTCTCCTCAATCATGAATCATTTTTAAACCATTCTAATTCACTTATCCGATAATATTATAGGAACTGGATCATGATTTCATCCATGTAAGAAACTCCCTTTACCAGAAAAGTTCAGTATATTCTCTTCAGCTAGGAGGAGTCTTAAAAAGTGACTTAGCTAGGGTCCTACAGCCAGCAGGTATGAGATATAAAAATGGCACCCAAGTCCTCCTCCTCCTAATACTCTATCCATTATCCAACAATATGTTATCAATTTATATGTAATTATATATAATACATATTATACATAATTTATATGTAATGTCCTCTATGTAATATATTACATATGAATCTATATTTATATAAAAATACACAAATATATTATGAATCTGACATATAACATTGTTATATAATATACATTTTATATAATACATTATAAATCTGTAATATATTCTACAATGATATTTTATATTTTTAACAAAGTGAATACCTCACATTTATGTCACACTTGAAGACTAGCAGAGCACTTTACCTATATTATCTCATTTAATCCTCACCTTTCCCAATAGGTTCACAATAGGACGATCCCCATTTTCCCAATGACATGGCCAAGGCTCAGAGAATTGAAGCAATTTGCCCACATCCCCATGGCCAGAGTCAGAAGTGAGTCTTGAATTCTGGTTCCCAGGCTTGCCCTCTATCCATCATAGAACCCTGATTCTCACATTATTATATATTTAATAACAATGATAATAGCTTACATTGATATATGACACTGACATGTGCAAAGTGCTTTTCTGCACCATCTCTTATAATGCCCACAAAGACTCTGCCAGGTAGGGACCATGGATATGGTGGTCCTCCCTTTACAGATCGAGAGGCTCCTAGAGGTGAATGGATTTGTCCAAGGTTTGGAAATGCCAAAGACAGAATTTTCATTTATTTCCCCTGGACTATGAGATCAACACACTATTTAATTACCGACCTATGGGTTTTACTGCCATTCAACACTAAATTCCATGAAAAAGTAGACTTGCCAGTCCCTGGTTCCATGATCTACACACAGCATAGATTTAATATGTATTCATCAACTGAATAAATGATCGAGTTTCCTGAGTCCCAGGGAGGTGCTGTAAAATGCCCTGGTCCCTATGGATTACCATCTTTCACCGTACATTTCTACCTAAAACTTTCTATTCATATTTCTTGCTTAGTTATCAAAAGAGACAGAGAATTCAGCTTGAAGTCAAAAAACTCCAATCTCTGCTATTTGTTCTCTGTCTGGCCCTGGGAAAGTCAGACCCTCTCTTTTCCAACTCTCAGTTTCTTTATCGTCAAACTCCACTTATAATTTTGCCACCTAAAAATAAAAGTATAAGTAAAATTATAAAAGTATAAGTAAATTATAAATAAATAATTATATGAAAGTATAAGTAAAAAAATGAGTGCGCTACCTACCTTGCTGTGTTTTGGGGAGGAAATATTGTGTAAATTGGGACACACTATCATAAAAAGAATTATTATTACTACTTCTACTATTACTAAATAGAATTAGTAAAAAGTAAATCTATTTTTTCATTTCTACAGTCTTAAAAAAACAACATTGGAGCATCCAATATTCATTAGCAACCTCCAAAGATGTTGAGGGCAGGTTGATATGTACTCAATCAAAATTGTTCAACTCACTATTATTTCCCTTTTCTCAGATCTGCCTGGGCTCCCTGCCCACAAAGAACCTTAATTTCTGAGAATCTGAGGCTAAAAACAAGAAACAAAACAATATTTTGAAGCTAGAAGATCATGAAAACAGCTCAAAGGAGCAGTAAATTCCATCTTCTATTCATTGCTTATGTTATTAATGAGCAACTCTTAATCTTAAGGCCCACCTCGCTAAGCCACTCTTGCTGTTCCATCTGCTCTTCTTACTCATGCCTTCAGGATCTTATAATTAAATTCTAATTAAAGCCTACAGCATGTAATAAAGAAAACACTTGCGGAATGCTTTTGATTCCAGAGTCCGGGATAACATTTCAGCAGCTTGAAAAATGAATTATCTCTGTTTGCTTAACCAGCATCTTAAAAATGGAATTAAAAATGGAAATTCCCATTGTGCGTGATTCTGCCAGTCACACATTATAGAAACGTGTTTATAATAATTCCACATTTACAAAGAATAACCATCTTATGGACCCATCATGTCTGCTCCCCTCTTTTTTGCTAGTTACATATATTCAGCCCTATTCCTGCACAGGACAGAGTTTTTACAATGCCCATGAGGTACCATCACCTTATAAAAAGGGATCACCACCAAGCACAACCAAGAAATTTGGTTTTTCTTGTTTGGGAGGAATGAATCACTGAATTTCCAGTTGAATTCTGTGGAGGAATCAACCTTCATTTCTTTAGTGTGTATAGGAAAGGGTGTTCTTTGCTCTGTGATGCTGTATTTCACTTATATTCATTATATTCTGATGACTATGGCAAGAATTAGATCTATATATTTTCAAACAATTTTCAAAACAAGGCTTAAAATGGAAGGGGATTCTGCTTCATTGATAGCTGCCTCCAACTCTCTGAAGGTATGCTTTGCAGAAGAGGGATTAGGCTTGTTCTACTTGACCCCAGAAAGCAGAATGACAAATGGAAATGGCAAGGACATATAGAGGAAGAAAAAAAAAACACTTCATAACAATGAGTTATCCCAAGGTGGAATGGGATGTCATGGGAGGCAGGTAGTACTGTACTACCATCTCTGGAGCTCTTCAAGGAAAAGCTGGATTCTCTCTAAAAGGCATTGCCACTGGGGATTCTTGTTCCTATTGCAGTTGGCGTAGATGGCCCCTGAGGTCACTTCTAATAGTGGCATTCTAAGTGTGGAAATGAGAAGACTCAATTAATAAGGGCATTCCATCGTCTAAGCTTTTTGGATGGTGATAATTATTTACTGTTTTCTATTTTTGTTATCAGTCCTCTAGAATCTGCCATGGCTCTCTGGAGCTAAAGAATAGGCAATGACTCATTGCTAGTCCCTTCTGTATGATATTATCCCCCAATTACTCTGTTTATAACTTGTTTGTGTAGTTGTTTATATTTTGTCTCCTTCATTAGAATGTGAGTTCAAAGAGGGGCACGGACTAATTTTTACTTTTTTTGTATTCCCAGAACTTAGCAAAGTATCTGGCACATAGTAAACACTTGAAATAAATGTTTGTTGACAGATTGGTTGACACTTCTATAACCTGGCTATGGGACTTGGCCAACCCTTGCCTTGACTCATGCCTTGATCATTAGGTAGGACCAAGAAATCCTTTCTCTGTCCTTTTCACTTTTTTTTCTCCCCTCAGGGACCAATAATCAATTTGACATCGCCTTTACTAGCTTGATCCCATCATTCACAATTCTTGTGCTTTTGAGTTATAGACTACTTAGCCTGGCACTGTCTTCCATGACCCCACACTCCCTGCCTTCTCAGTCCCATCTGTGGCAGCCACATCCCTTTGATGTCCCTATCCTACTCTTCCCTACCTTTCCGACCTGTGATACCTGGCTGTCTCTTTCCTTTCATTACCAAAGTCACCATCATCCTCTTAGTCACCCCAGCCCACCACTGAGGCATCACCACCAACTCCTCACTCTAATTTACTCCACATATACAATCCATGGTTGAATTTTGTCTCTCATACCTCCACAATATCTGTTGTATCTGCTCCTCTCCACTCCTACAACCACAACTCCAGTTCAGGCACTTGTTACCTCTTTCCGGGACAATTGCAATGGCCTTCTAACAGGTCATCAAGCCTCAAGTCTCTCCCTAATGGAAGTCATCCTCCATTCAACTGGTGAGATATATTTGTTTTATGATAGGTCCAACCATGTCATTCCCTTCTCAGTGAACTCTAGTGGCTCCTTATGACTCCTAAGATCAAATATCAAGTCCTCCTTTTGCCATTTAAAGCTCTCCATAATCTGGTCCTTTTCTGCTTGTCTAGCCTTCTTAGATCTTAGTCTCTCCTATACTCCCTGATGCTCCTAGAGCTATGTGGTCCAACCTTCTGCTCCTCAAGCATAGAGCGAGTCTCTCTCTCTCTCTTTGTACTAGTTGTCTCTTGAGCCCATCAGCTCCATGTTTACTTGGCTTCCTTCAGGACCCAAGTCCAAAAAGCAGAAGACCTTTCATGGTGTTTTTGCTGCTGTCTTCACCTGTTAGACCACCTTCCTAGCCTGCCTCTATTGTGTAAGCGCCAAATTATCAAAATATCTTCTCCCCCTTTAGAATGTCCTCTCCTTAAGAGAAGGAACTGTTCTTGCCTTTCTCTCCCGAGCACTTGGCACAGTTCCACATACATCAGAGGTGCTTAATCAATGTTTGTTGACCCATTGACTGACTGATTATATCATACTGGGGCTCTTCCCATTCATAAACATTTTCCAAAGGACTTGTGTTGTTTTCGGGGTGCCAGAACCTTGTGCACTCTCCTACAATCACTCTCCCTCTCCAAATGTACCTCCCAAATGAGCCCATGTGCACACACTCCTCCAGCCAGGCCAGGTTCCTTAATCGTTTCCAGAACAGCCAACAAAAAGCAAGCACACCTCCTAGGCCAAGATGTTTTCTCGTTTTGGCTCTGATTTTCATCATTAATGATTTTGCTTTTGTACCAACCCACTAATCAAGTACATACATGCATCCACACCCATGGAAAAGTACAAACGTATTTACCCCAACACACATCCACAGAGCCGGGTACGAGTCTTAGCATGTTCTGAACACGAACTTACTCTCATAATTACATTAACAACAATAGTGCAAATGACCCCAGCACCCTGCGATTAACACAGGACCCTCTCCTGGCTGCAAAACTGCCCCAAGGAGTACAGTGAACTCATTTTGTTATCATCATTTTCTATAAGAAAGACAGAGCAGTTTATGTGGTTTTTGTGAAGTTACTACGCAGTGTCCAAGCCAGGACTCATTACTGAATTCTAGGGGTCTTTCCTTCATGTTCCTCTACTCTCTCCCTCCTTTTCTTCCTCTCTCTCTCCCTCTCCCTTTCTCCCTCTCTCCCTCTCTCTCTTCCTTTCTCTCTCTCTCCCTCTCCCTTTCTCTCTCCCTCTGCCTCTCTGTCTCTCTCTCCCTCTGCCTCTCTATCTCTCTCTCTCTCCCTCTGCCTCTCTGTCTCTCTCTCCCTCTGCCTCTCTATCTCTCTCTCTCTCTGTCTCTCTCCTTCTGCCTCTCTGTCTCTCTCTCCCTCTGCCTCTCTGTCTCTCTCTCCCTCTGCCTCTCTATCTCTCTGTCTCTCTGTCTCTCTCCTTCTGCCTCTCTGTCTCTCTCTCCCTCTGCCTCTCTATCTCTCTGTCTCTCTGTCTCTCTCCCTCTGCCTCTCTGTCTCTCTCTCCCTCTGCCTCTCTATCTCTCTGTCTCTCTGTCTCTCTCCTTCTGCCTCTCTGTCTCTCTCTCCCTCTGCCTCTCTATCTCTCTGTCTCTCTGTCTCTCTCCCTCTGCCTCTCTGTCTCTCTCTCCCTCTGCCTCTCTATCTCTCTCTCTCTCTCTCTGTCTCTGTCTCTCTCTCCCTCTGCCTCTCTATCTCTCTGTCTGTCTCTCTCTCATGAAATATTGCTTTCAAAATATGCAGACGTCCATGTAGGAGGAAAGGGGGATGGATTTTGGTGGTGAAAAAAATCAAATCTTTTAAGATGAAGGAAACAGACTGAGAAAGATAAGATGATCATTCCAGTCCCTTCCTGCTCTATATTCTCTGTTCTAAGACCCTTCAAGTTGGAACATTCTCTTTCTATGGTCTAGCACTCATAGTTCTCTGGATCCTTCCAGTTCTCACACTCTTACTTTCCAAAGTCGCAGAATCGCTCCTCTGGAATTGAAAGAGACCTTTTCCTCCAGTCCTTTTAATTCATTAGAGGCTGAGAAAGTTGAAATGATTTGGCTAAATTCAGTTAGGTAGATAGAAATAGGAAAAGATCAGAATTCAGATTCTCTGACTCATAAACCCTACATGCTAAAGTCCTTCCCAGTCTTCATATTCTTTGCTCCAAGGTCTCTTCCACTTATTACAGTCTATCCTCTGAGGCAGAGAAGTAAAACTCAAGGCCAAGTAACATAAAGCTTCTAAGGGTGGCCTGAACCAATTAGAATGTAATAGAGGAATGTTTAACAAAATAAATAGAAGTATACTATAACACAGATAATGCTAATTTGTGATTTTCTTAGCCAATATGTGTCCAGGGAAGATCTTGTTCCTATTGGAACTTGATACCCCTCTAAAGGCATCTCACAACTTGAATTTTCTCTGTTCTAGGTCATTACATTTTATTAACCTTTAGGCCAGCAAAGCCTTCCCTACTCCCCTAAAGATCCCATGTGAACAATCTCCTCTAGTCGTCAGCACATGATCTCTATATTCCGTGACGTGTCACAGAGGCACTTCTATGTTTTGGAATGAAGCTTTTTGCTCCCATCTGCATCCTGAAGTTATTTGGTGAACAAAGAGGCTAAAATTTAGGAAAGATTTTTTGTTTTTGTTTCATCAGTTTGTCAGGTCTGATTCTTTGGCACCCTGTTTGGGCCTTTCTTGGTAATGATTCTATAGTGGTGTGTCTTTTCCCCCTTCAAATGAGGAAACTGAAGTAAATGCATTAAATTACTCGTCTAGAGTCACATAGCTAATAAGAGTCAGGGGCCAAATTTTGAACTCACGTCCTGTGTCTTCAGGCCCAGCACTCTATCCTCCAAATTGCCTAGGTCCCCCCTACAAAATAAACCAAAAACAAACAAACAAACAAAACAACTTCTCTAAAAAAGAAGTATTCTGCCTATTAAAAAGATGTGAGCAAGAAGGGTCGGGAATCTGACAGCTTCTCTGGCCAGCCTCCCCAGCTTCTGACTGACTCAAGTTAACTCTCCCTACTTCACCTGCGCCACCTGAAAACTTTTTTTTGGAAAGGCGTAAGAAGGTCCTGGAAGCAGGAAAAGTGTGCTGGTCTCAGGAGCCACGTGTGAACAGAGCCTCTGAAGAGGGATCCGAATAAGATGTCAACAGGGTGGCACCTGCCCCGGGAGAGCTCAGGAAAGGCATTCTTACATGCACAGTCCAGTGACTCTGATTGGCAGAAATTCACTGAAACTGAACATGGCTGGCCAGGCGATTGATCCGAACTGCCATCCACTTGAGACCTGGAATCAAAGGGATGCAGCAAAGGCTCAGTGAGGCATCTAGAGACTCAACAGCTACGTTTTGTTCAGGATAGTCAAGGCAGAGACACAGAATTAGGAGAGCCTCCCTTCTCCTTCAGCTGTATTCTTGAAAGTCTTGTATCCTTGACTCTGGGGAGCTCTTTAGAGCCAGTTGACAGGCCAGACAAGAGACTGTGCTCTAATTAAGGCCAGGGAGTTGGCAGAATGGTTGTTGCTGCTATCTACCAGTTACCATCTGTCTTTGAAGACTGAGCTGGTCACAGACTTGGGATTAGCTGCTCCAAAGATCTTTGGGGGTGGGGGGGGAGAAGAGAGAGAGAGAGAGAGAGAGAGAGAGAGAGAGAGAGAGAGAGAGAGAGAGAGAGAGAGAGAGAGAGAGAGACAGAAAGAGAGGGAGACAGAGAGAGACAGAGAGAAAGAGGGAGAGGGAGACAGAGAGACAGAGAGACAGAGAAACAGAGACAGAGACAGAGCGACAGACAGAGACAGAGACAGAGAGAGAGAGAGACAGAGAGAGAGAGAGTGTCAGACAGACACAGACATAGACAGAGACAGAGAGACAGAGTAAGAAAGGCAGAGAGACAGAAAGAAGGAAACAAACAAAATAAACAAACAGACCAACAAAGAAGAGGAGGAGAAGGGATAACTAAATACATTAATTCTGGACAACGTGGCTGCTAGTTACTCAGTCCTTATCCTCTTGGATGAAAGCAAGGTAGATTAAAAAGCTAGTGAAGAAGTCTGAAAGACTATGCTAGACAGTTACTAGTTGTAAGCTCTCTGGGTCTCAAGTGTTCAGATCTGGAAAAAGGTATTATAAGAGCACCTCCCTACAGGGTAGTTCTAAGAATCAAGTTTGATAGGATAAATCTGGTAAACTTCAAAACCATATAAATCAATGTGAGCTAACATTGCTGTTGAAAGCAATGGCGTATGGGGGCAGCCAGGCAGCTCAGTGGATTGAGAGCCAGACCTAGAGACAAGAGGTCCTGGGATCAAATCTGACCTCAGACTTTTGCTAGCTGTGTGACTTTGGGCAAGTCACTTAACTCCCATTGCCTCTCCCTTACCACTCTTCTGCTTTGGAATCAATATAAAGTATTGATTCTGAGACAGAAGGGAAGGGTTAAAAAAAAGGAAAAAGCAATGGTATCAACTCTATTTGAAAGAGAAGCCATCAGTCCATACATAAGGATCCCTGCAGGTCCACACCAACATTTAAAATGTGATATTATGTATGTTCTACTGCACGTTTATTTATTTTATTGCATATTTCCCAATCCCATTTTAATCTGCTTTGCCAGCAGGCAGGAGTGTTGTGGGCTGGATTTGTGTTTGACAGGAAGGGCTGAAAGCATTTTCTGAGCTTACAGCCCAATTACTATCATATAAACATCCAGTGTCCCTGGTACATCCCAGCCACGTAAATGCTTGTTTACTGAAATCAATAAATATTAGGCGCTTTGCAAACTTGAACAATCTCTCTGAACACCAGCAGGATCCAAGGAGAGAAAGGATGGTGCACTGGACATCAAGCTTCCCTTCTTATCTTCTAAGCCCTAGGCAAGCTCCTTAATGCTTCAATGTCCCATGTACCTCTCCAACATGGTCCATCAATGGCAGAGAATATGGGGACCTGGTCATGAGGACGTTCCTCACTGGGAACTCCCAATCAGAGCAAAATGAGGACCATTATTATCTCCATTTTTGAGGTGAGGAAATGTGAGACTGTGAAAAGACTAGTGACTTACCCAGGGTCACAGAAATGGTAAGAATCTGAGGCAGGATTTGAACTCAACTCTAGGTGGCTAGGAGGCATACTTGGAGTCAGGAAGACTTATCCTCCTGAATTCAAATCTGGCCTCAGACACCTAAGTAGCTGTGTGATTCTGGAAAAATCACTTAACCCTCTTCGACTCAGTTTCCTCATCTATAAAATGAGCTGGGGAAGGAAATGGTCAACCACTCCAATGTCTTTGCCAACAAAACTCTAAATGGAGAAATGGAGTTGCAAAGAGTGGACACAACTGAAAAGGACTAAAGAACAACCAAAATCTCAGAGACTGAAATGGACAAGTCTCTTGACCACCATTTTGTCCATCCCAGCTCCAGGCAAGGGTCTTCTCTGAAATATCAAGGTGACCATCCAGCCTCCAACAAACAAGGTCCAGGAAAGGCTCCCTCATTGTTACTTAGAATCTTTCTGAGTTGCTCCACGCACACAGCTTCATGCGGTTTGCGTCTCCCCCTGCCCCCGGCTCGTCTCGAGCAGCTGTTCTCCTCCATCGTGTTCCAGCCAGGCTGCTCGGGTTGTTATCACTCAGGAAGTCTCACTTTGTTCCTGGGCCTGCTCAGATTTTCAGTTTCTCAAATCAGACTAATATTTCACCTCGTAAATCAGAAACCCAAGCCCGGGTCCTCCCCCCACTGCGGCGCACCCCCACTCTTGCTCCCAGCAGCCTCAGTAGCTGTGGAACGGAATACCGATGGAATGAAAGGAAGCTCTTGCAGACTCAAATATCAGAGAAATGCAATAATTTGTCTTTATTAATAGAAGGTCAAATACCATGTACCCTTGGCAGTTGCATCAATATTTTCACAGTCTTTAGGTCTTAGCTTGCCGGAGGATTCGCCTTACAGAGAAAGCGAGCCAAAATAACACAAGTGGTAAATATCTCGAGACATGCTGAAAAAACAAGGAGATGGAGGAGGTAGACACCCAAGTGAAGGCTGGGTTTTCTTTGGCACTTTGCTCCTTAGAACAGGCAGCATGCGGAGTGGAAAGGCCAGAAGATTTGGAGTCCAAATACCTCAGTTTAAACTTTAACTTTGAGAACTCTGGCCTCAGTTTCATTTCCTGTAAAATGGGTAGATTGGACTAGATGATGTCTGGGTTCCTTCCCAGCTTTAAATCCTAATCAAGAGACAAACGGGTCTTCCTTGCTCTCAGGACGCAAGCTGTATCCTTTTCTCATTGTCTCTTTCCAAAGGAGACCAGAGTGGTGGGAAAAGAGGGCTTATATTTTAAATGCTTCTTCCCTTCTGGCTCTAAAACACATCTTTCTACAGAGAGGTCACAAGATGGTCAATTTGGAGATAGCTGAGAGGCCATCAAGGCCAGTCATTTTATACTATTGTGCTGTAAGGAATGATTTCAGAAGAACTCCAGAGACCTTCCTGGACTGATGCAGAGGGAAATGAGCAGAACCAGGAAAACGCTGTCCATGGTAACTGAAATTCGGAGGAATAATCATTTGTGATAGACTCGGCTCCTCTAGCAAGACAATTCTGAAGGAATGAGGAAAAAGGGATGCTCTCCATCTCCTGAGAAAGAACTGCTGGAGTCAGAATGCAGATGGAAGCGGACCATTTTTCAGCTGTTTATTTGGGTTTGTGTTTTAGGGTTTTGGTTTTATAAGATTAGTCACTTACAAAAATGAACAATATGAAAATGTCCACAGATCCAATTGCCTGCCAGGACCGAGTGGGCAAGGGAAGGGAGGGAGGGAGGAAGATAAGTTCGATATAAAACTTAGGAAAACTTGAGTGGAAATTTATGACACGTAATTGGTTAAAAAAAAGAATAAAATGTTTTTTTAAACACTAGTCACTTTACAGATGGTAAATAGCTCAAGCAAGCTGTGAATTCAGGTCTTCCTATTTCCAAGATTTAATGACGATGCTCCTTGGGCTCCTTTATTAATTCTTGTTCATGTTTATTGGATTGGAATTGAAGACACTCAGGGTGTCAGCCCTCACTTCCCCTTCATGTTCTAGAAGAGATGGGGGAAAGCTTGCATCTGGTCCTCGACCTGCTCTTTCTCTAGAGCCCTTGCCCAGGGCGTAGCCTGATCCATCCTCTCTTCTATCCCCCACTCCTTACTCTGGTGGGTGGCATCTCTGATGCCCAAAACCCCAAGCAGACTGCACTGCTCTGACTTTCGCTATCCCCAGAGTAGGATGCTTGCCTTGAACCCTTTTTGGTCCACGGTCAGTCCTCCAGGATACATTAAAGAAGAAAGAGGCAGATTAAAAAAAGACATAAAAAGGGGGCTTTCAAAAGAGTCGCCTTTCCCTTTCTGGGTTGCTGTTTGCAGATCACACTCCACCACTGAAAGCCATTTAAAGAGCCTTGTGGAGGAAGGACATAGGCCTGGGCTTTGTCGAGCCGGAATGGATAAATCATGTCCCGAACAATGCCCTGTTCTCTCAAGTTGTGATACAATGCGTGACATTGTGTTCTGGGGAGGGAGGAATAAAGCCATTGAACTTCCATTTTACTCCATGAATTCTCATTTTTTAAAAGAAGAAAGGGCACTTCAGAGCTGCATTCTCACCATCCAGAAAGCACACTGGGCAAGCTCCGAGTTTCGCAGCCAACAGCAAACACATCCAGTCCCTGAGATCATTTTCCTGAAATAGAAGACTACATATGTTTCTCAAATTTCACATCAAGCCACGGCAGAACCCAGGCTGCAGAGCTGGACTGAGCCAGACCTGAATTTGGGCTTGGAGGTTGAAAGGGAAGAGGGGGGAGGTTGGGGGAGTGGCTGGGGAAAGGAAGACCGCAGGGATGGAAGGGAGATGGAGGCTGAGGAAAAGAAGAAGGATCTTTTAATGATCAGTCCCATTTCTCCAGCACCATATAGACTTACACCACGAGCACCCCTAAATTGTCCAGCCCTCCTGGCACCCCCCAATTCACAGCCATTGCAACGGGGCTGCTTATCGTGCAGTCTTTACTTTGTCAAATTAAGATGCATTGCTGTGGATTAGCAAGACTCCTTAAATTCAAAATGACTTCATGGTTGGCTCCGAGTTCAATGTCTCCATGGCCAGATGCCAGGAACACGTCTGCGACAGCACCTCCCCTTTCTATACTGACCTGGCTGACTTTTTTCATGGCGGCAAACGATCCCAAGACTAAGCAGACGGGCTGTCACTGTTAATTAAAAGCCCGAACACCTCTCTCCAAAGGATCTCCATCTCAATATTTATGTAGAATATCAGACTTCTCCCCAGCCAAGAGGGGGGCCGATGTGCTTGAAGGGCATTTGGAACCCATTAATTTTTTGAGAAGACGGGCTGCAGGGCTCCTAGACCAGTGAAGCTGGGACAGTAAAGAAACTCCAGAGATGAATGAGTTGAAGAGCATTTAGAAAGCACATGGAGAGCTCCATTTTCTCAAAAGAATAATATCAGGACCATAATAAGAGCTGACACGCTTTCCTGGGGAATGTGGTTTTTGGCACAGTCTAATGATACAAGCTGATGATTTTTCATATTCAGCAAAAGGAGAGCAATCTTTTAAGTGACTAAAGGAACAAACGACTGCCTGACTCCAATTTCTTAAGGGCTTTAAAATATTCTCAACTAACAGCCCCAAGTCCTGGTTTTAAGACAACAACAAAAAAGGTCCCCGTGCATTGAGATGCATTTCAAATCCAACCCTAACAAACACGTATCAGCGTCCACTCTGTGCTAGGCACGGGGTATAAAAACAAACATTAAACTCCTTGCCCAGGGGATAGGGGATGGCAGTTAAATAAATACAAAATTGTTTTAAAAAAAAGAAAACACAACACATACAAATAAAAATTGGGTTGGAGCAAAAGAGGAGAAAATTCCTCAACTTTGCTTTGAAAAGGGCTGAGGATGAATCAAACTATGTAACAACAGATATGTATTAATTGCCTATTATGTGCCAGCCACTGTGCTAGGCACTAGGGAATCAAAGAAAAATGATGACATTACTTACAACCAAGGAGCTCACAATGTATTAATACAAACCAACAAATACAAATAGAGGGGGCTGGGGGCAGCTCAGTAGCTCAGGGGATTGAGAGCCAGGCCTAGAGATGGGAAGTCCTGGGTTCAAATCTGGCCTCAGGCACTTCCTAGCTGTGTGACCCTGAGCAAGTCACTTGACCCCCATTGCCACTCTTCTGCCTAGGAATCAATACACGGTATTTGTATTGTATATCCATCCAAGGGAAGGTAAGGGTTTAAAAACAAACAAACAAAACGAAACGAAACAAAAAAAATAAATAGAAGAGGGCCAAGAGACAATGGGGTGCTGGATCTAAACTCAAATACCCTGGGTTCAAATTCATCATATAATAATAATCACATTCCTTTGTGGCCTTAGGCAAGTCCCAACCTTTCTGGGTTTCTGTTGCCTCATATGTAAAATGAGGGGTTTGGTCCTGGTATTCTCTTTGGTTTCTTCCAGCTCTTCATCTATTATCCTCTAATAAATACAAAATGAGTAAAGGTATCCCTTCCACTAACCCTAACCCAAACCCTAACCTTAACCCAAACCCTAACCTTAACCCTAACCCTAACCCTAACCTTAACCCTAATCCTAACCCTAACCTTAACCCTAACCCTAACCCTAACCTTAACCCTAACCTTAACCCTAACCTTAACCCTAACCCTAACCTTAACCCTAACCTTAACCCTAACCTCCTCTTTTCCCCAGAGAAGTCTAAATTTGTCCTTTTCCTTTTCTGGGATGTTTACTGTTTCTTATTGTTAAATCTGGGTTAAGTATTTGATCATAAATTATATGTAGGTCAATGTTAGATAAAAATGAGTTTCTCAACTTTTTCCATGTCATCTGCTGATCTTCATGTGTCGTCTGATGCTTCTGCAAAACTCCCCCCAAATTCCCATTTTATAACTCATGTGCATGGCTATATATCAGAAACACACTGGGTAAAGTCACAATGTGGAAGCGATACCCTGACAAGGTAATCTTACAAGAAAAGAGCTGGCACGGAGGGGGCTCAGGTATAATGCCACATAGAAGTCACAAGCTGAGGTTTGAAGGAAACTGAGGATTCTATCGGGAAAACATGAGGAGAGATCGCATTCAAGGGAAATGAAATATTGTCTATAAAAGACATAGAAACAAGAGATGGGAACATTGAGTATCAGGAACAGCCATGAAATAAAATTTGAAAGCCTTCATTTTCCAAAGCAATGTGGCTGCTATTAAGTTCAACCAGAAGGTCTAATCAGAGCCTATATTAATTCATAGCTATTGCATTGGCAATTAATTCCTTACTGCCTTTATCTTCTGGAACCTGGTATGCTGTGCATTCTTGGGATAGGTTAGATATTGAGGAGAGCAACCAGAGAAATCACTCATGATAATATCGACCCTCTTTCCCCTCTTTCAAAAAATAAAAGTGGTTCTAGTGGCCCCCTCTTGCCTCCAGGACCAAATATAAAACCCTCTGTTTGGTATTCAAAGCACTTCATCACCTGACCCCCTCCTCCCTTTCCAGTCTTCTCACACCTTCCTTCCTTCCCCCACACAAACCCTTGGATCCAGTAACACTGGCCTCCTGACTATTCCATGGGCAAGAACTCCACTTCTCAGCTCCAGGAAGAGAAGGAATGTTCTCCTTCCTCAATTCCAGCTACTGATCTCTCTGGCTTCCTTTGAGTCCCAATTAAGATCTCACCTTCTACAGAGAGTCTTTTCCAACCCTTCTTGATGCCAGTGCTATCCTTCTAGTAGTTATTCCCTTTTTATCCTGTCTATAGCTTGTTTGTTTGTTACCATCTCCCCCTTTAGACCCTTTAGAGAAGAGACTATATTTTGTCTCTTTTCTGTAACCCTAGTAGTGCCTGGCACATAGTAGGCACTTAATAAATACTTGTGGATTACACTGACTGACTTCCCATATAAACATATTCATTGACTTTTTATCTTCAGAAGGTCACATTAAAAAAGTCTACAATGCAAAACCATTAGGAATGGAAATTCAGTGAAGAATACCCTCCACAAATGTTTTTGTTCTTTTTTTCCATCCTGTCAGAAGCCTTGAAGTGGAAGGAGGACATGTATCAGTAATGCAAAAATGGTGGGAATTTCCCCCCTATTCTTAACTCTATAGCAGAGGGACTAACAAACTTTCCAAGCTGGCATTTCAGACATCCATCATTCAATTTCTACCTCTCTTTCCAAACTGGACTCACATTATTGCCTAAAGGAAACTCCACTTTCTAGCCAAAATGGACTTCTAGATGTTCCCCAAACATGATGTTGAAAATCTGGTCACCACGAATTATGCTCCCTAAACCCAGGGACAGGCTCATCCTTTACTGGCACTTCTCAGGGCTCAGTTCACTGGACAACTGCCATTGATAATCAGCCAAGCCAACCTAGCTAAAGCCATGATGCTCCACTATTGGACAGAAGAAGTACCTGTCAGGTGGGTCATACCAAAACCAAACCACCATCATCATCTAAATGATCATTTCCCTGCATATCCCAGAAGGAAGCTGTGCTCAAGACTCTGGGAATATGGTTCCAATTTGGCCATTCTCTCTGCCTCACATGCACCCCTTATTTCAAGGCTGGCCCCTGCCACTATAATCAAGGGAAACAGCTCCTGTGATGAACCCCCAGGCAATAAGTCATCCAGTGCAAACACCTCCCCATCCTCAGGCACAGAAAATGAAACTCTTGCAATGTAAGTCCTTGGTGTTGTGAAATGGTTCAAAACAAAAAATAGATATTGTGTTGGCAATTTTAATGATGCTATAGAGGATTGGTCATTCCTTGTCTGGACATGGCATTCTGAGGATTACTTAAATAGCCTTTATGCCTATATCAGGCTTATAGCTGAACCCTCCTGCATCTCTATTTAAAACCCTGACCTTCCATCTTGGAATCCACACTTTGTATTGGTTCAAAGGCAGAAAAGTGGTAAGAGCTAGGCAATGGGAGGTAAGGGACTTGCCCAGGGTCACCCAGTCTGAGGCCAGATATGAACCCAGGACCTCCCTTCTCTAGACCTGGCTCTCAATCTATTGAGTCATCAGGCTGACCCCCCCAGTCCTCCTATTTTAATAGGAGCTCCTTGAAAACAAGGAAAGTCTCATTTTTCTGTCTCTATCCCCAGCAAATAGCACAATGATTCTTGCATAGTACGCACTTAGATGGTGTGACCTCTCTCCATCAACTATTTGACTCATTACCTTATTAATTCTCATACCTGGTTCAAAGGTAATGATGAGAGTATATTTGGATATTTCTTCCTAAAATGATGTAAATACACAATCTCTTTCATTAACGATTTAACTGTGTCTCTTGTCCATTGTATGAATTGTTGAAACAGAGAAACCCCTTTTCTCATAATTTCTCACCTCTCATCATCATTGCCAACATTGTTTTCATCATAATCATATTTATATGGCATTTTAATGTTTGCAAACCATTTTGCAAATACAAGGTGTCCCAAAAGTCTTAGTGATGTTCTAAGCGTTTATAGGTTCAAACCTGCACCGAGATTTTGCTATGCCCTGTATCATCTCATTTGGTCCTCACAACAAAGAGGAGACTGAGACAGAAATTCAAGTGACTTGTCCAGAGACACTAATAAGTGTCTGAGGATGAATTTGAATTTAGTTTTTTTCTGATTCTAGACCCAGTACCCTATCCACTGGGCAACCCAGCCCTGGGTGTGTTTGTATATGTATATTCACATTATTCATACATTTGTATGCTTTATATAGTTATATATTCATACTCCCAGCCTCTTAGTCTCTGTATGTAAATACGTATGTGTATATTAATATTAATATTATTGTTCAGCCCTGCCCATCACATTGTGAGCCCGTTTGGGGTTTTCTTGGCAAAGATACTGGAGTGGTTTGTAATTTCTGATTCCAGCCAATTCTAAAGATGAGGAAACTGAGGCAAGGAGGCTTAAGTGATTTGTCCAGGGTCATACAGTTAGTGTCAGAGCTAGATTTGAATTTACAACCCCCTGATTCCATGCTAATGTTCTGTCCATTATGCCACTCAGCTGCCTGATATGTACGTTAACATGTCTATGTGTTTTAGTCCTAGTCTGGGTATGTACAGGAACATATCAATATGTATATATCACACACTTCAGCCCCAGTCCTAAATAAAGGCCAGTGTTGCTAATTTACTAACAACGTAACAACCAACTCAAAGATACACATTTAATAAAGTATTGTAACGAGGTGAAAAAAATCATAGCTCGAGTCCCCTCTAGAGATTAGCTGCTCTACGAAGTTGTTCTCAGGTCTAGAAACCCAGCCTTACCGTCCCGTCTCCCCCTGGCAATTAACGTGACTTCTCCTAAATTCTTTTTAAAATGTCTTTGCAAGAAAAGAGTTAAATTCAGAAATTCGGGAAATATATTTACTTAGACTTTGTCTCTAAGAGTCAATGTTTCTCCTCCATTCAAGACAGCCAAACTCTTATTCTCTTCCCAGACTCCTTCCAAAAGATAGCAAAGCTATTACCTCCTCAAGACTTCATTCTCTCTTAAAGATACAGTGATAAGATTCATAATCTCGGTGGGAGAGGCTATTAATTTGAGCATTACACACAGTGTCATAAATTTTGATCTAAAAGAACATAGAGTCCACTAAACCTACTCTTATACTGCACTAATTTTTTCAAGGAGAAAACTGAATCTCAGGGAGATTGTGATTTGCCCTGGACCAAATATGAAGTGTCAGAGGCAGACTTTGGCTCCAAGCCTTAGACTTCAGATGGGGTACCCTTTCTGCTGTATTACACACGCTCCCATTTTCTTTATATCAAAACTGATGCTAATATTTGTTGATTGGATTAAGTGGAATCATTAAACATGAAGACAGACTTTAGATGAGCCATCAGAAAACATAATTAAGACTCTATGCAAGTTGTCTGAACCTCTCTAGCTGTGATGAGACCAAAGAAGAGGAAAGCAAGATTAGCAACAGTATTTCTGCATCTGAAAATTGCCTGATTGTATCCTTTGACCACTTATCAATTGGGGAATGCTTTGTATTCTTATAAATTTGACTCCATTTTCTTTATGTTTGAGAAATGAGGAATTATTGTTTGTTAGATACACTTGTTAAAACATTTCCTCCCATTTTGTTATTTCCCTTTTTAATCTTGGGTGCATTGGTTTTGTTTGTGCAAAACCTTTTTTTAATTTCATATAATCAAAGTTATTTTACATTTCATAATGTTCTCTATATTTTATTTGGATATAAATCCTTCTTGATCTGACAAGTAAACCAATCAATGCTCCTCTAATTTGTTTGTTACCTCCCTTTATTGCAACAGATATCTATCTATTTTGACTGTACCTTGGTATATGGCTTGAGACTTTGGTCTGCACCAACTTTCTAGTTTTTCCTGCAGTTTTTGTCAAATAGTGAGTTCTCTCAAAAGCTTGGACTTGTGGGGTTTGGCAATCTAGCAGCTCTTTTCAGGAGAACATTTTGCCATTCTGCATGTAGCCCAAGCTCAGATGAGCTATTCTGGCTACCACATCACATAATTGGCTACTTTTTAATGAGTTACAATCTGCACCAATGAAGTCAATGTACATGCTGATGAGATGAGAGATGCATTGAAGTACATAAAGTTACTTTTTTCTTTCTTTTTTTTAATTGCCAATTTATAATGTGAACTCATAGAACAACTGTATCTAAATCAAAAGATTATAAAAGTTCAGAAATAACTGGTGGCACAATAGATGGAGGACTGAGCCTAGAGTCAGAAAGACCTGAATTCAAATCTGTCCTCAGACACTAGCTGGATGATCCTGGGTAAGTCACTAATCTCTTTCTTCCTCAGTTTCCTCAGTTGTAAAATGGGCCTAATAATAGCACCTATCTCAGACAGTTGTTATAGAAATAAAATGAAATAATGTTTGTAAAGCTCCTAAAATAGTGTCTGGAACATAGTAGGAACTTATGAAATCCCTGTTCCCTTTCTGCTGAGATTTAGACTTTATAGATCTTTTCATTCAACCTCTTTATTTTGCAGATGAAGAAACTGAAGGCAATGAAAGGGAAAAGTATTTGTCTAAAATCACAGAGGTGTACATTTCAAACCCAGGTCTTGACTCCAACTCCAGAATACTTTTCACCACAACATTTCCCCCTGTTATGAGCTACTTTTTAACTAAGTCTCCATTATGCTACCAAGCCAATATATTTTAAACATAACTATAAGACTTCACAGGTTCATGTATTAAACACTGGAAAGAGGTCTTTATGTTTGTCCTTTTAAAATGTCATCTTAGATTCAGTCAATAATTCCAATCTACCAAATCCATTTTTTCATCTTGATTCTGTCATCCAGTAGATGAGCTGTTCCCTGCCAGCTTGAGGGCATCTGCAAATTTTCTAAAGATGACGTCTTTTCACTTTAGTCATTTATGACACTGTTTAACAGGAGAGATACAAGGACAGAAGCTTGTGACATACCAGAAGAGACATCACTTCAGGATGACATTGTTCCAATAAACCCTTATCTCTGGGGAAAATAGTTTGGACAGCCTTAAATCTTTAAAAAAATTTTTTTATTGATATCTATTTTTTTACAACTTCATAGTTATCTCCAATATCCTCCCCATTCCCAGAGAGCCAGCCTGTTTAATAAACAGTATTTTAAGAGGAAAAATATCGGCACAGCTGATTAATACTTTGAAAAAATGTCTTAAAACATGTGCAATGTAGGGATATGTTAGGGCAGAGAGTCTTAAATATCTCAACATTACTACCATGTGTCTTCATCTTACCAATAAGAAAGAAGGAAGGAGAAAAAGAGGAGGAAGTTGGTTGGATGGAAAGAAAGAAGGACAAAAGCAGAATGGAGGGAGGGAAGTAAGGAGAGAAGGAAGAATAAAGGAAAGAAGGAAGGAAGAAGGGAGGGAAGGAAAGAAATAATGATAAAAGGAGGGGAGAAAGGAGGGAAGAAAGAAAGGAGGAAAAGGAGGGAAAGAAAGAAGGAAGGAATGAAAGAAGGAAATAAAGGAAGGATGAAGGGAGGGAAGGAAAGAAAGAAGGATAAAAGGAGGGGAGAAAGGAGGGAAGAAAGAAAGGAGGAGAAGAGAGAGGGAAAGAAAGAAGGAAGGAAAGAAGAAAGGAAAGAAAGAAGGAAGGAAATAAAGGAGGGATAAAGGAAGAGAAGGAAAGAAAGAAGGATAAAAGGAGGGGAGAAAGGAGGGAAGATAAAAAAAGGAGGAAAAGAGGGAGAGAAAGAAAGAAGTAGGAAGGAAAGGGAAAAAAGGAAAGAAGGAAGGAAAGAAAGGAGAGAAGAAGGGAGGGAAGGAGAGAAAAGGATAAAAGGAGGGGAGAAAGGAGGGAAGAAAGAAAGAACATGATTCAAATATTATTGGAGGAGAAGGCAAGAAGGCAAGATTTGCATTTAGGATATAGAAAAACTGAATTCAAATCCTGTCCCAAAGACTCTCTTGCTGTGTGATTCTGGGCAAGTCACATAATCTCTCAGCCCCAGTTTTCTTCTCTGCTAAATAGATGAGCCCACTGACATATTGTATGTAAAAGGCTTTAATAACTCGAAAGTGCTACATGATATTTGCTAGTATTTTAATTTTCACTAAAATGACATCATCATCATCATCATCATCATCATTATATCTAGCAATTCTATAATATTTAAAGTTTGTAAAGAATTTTCCATGTATTGTCTCATTAATCTGGTCCTATGAAGTAGGTCCCACAGATATCATTATCACCATTTACAAATGAGGGTACTAACTCTGAGGGAGGGTAAGTGATTCACCCAAGGTCACGAAGCCAAAAGATGCTGAAGCAGTAAACAAGCTGATGTTCTTCTGCTCCTCAGCGAGCATTCCCTACTATTCTATACTACAGCCAGCTGAGCTAAAGCTATGCTGTAGTAAAACATGTGAATCTAAATATGGAGAGATCTGGGGAAATCTAGATACATCTCATCCCAAGGAAAAAAAAATTAAAGCATCAAAGCCATGTTGGAGTTACTCATCAATGAAGAGTACCCAGTACTGTGGGATGGCCATTGGTCTTCTGCTGTTAATCCCTTCCTCATAAACAGGAGAGAAAAGGATCATTTTCTTTTCTCTACAGTAGAGTGATCATAAAGGTATTTTCCAAGGAGGTTTAGGACTAGTAGGTTATTCCCAAATCAGAAAAATTAAAGGAAGATTGGTCTCATGAATCAGAATCATCTTTCTAGAATTCCTGATGAGTTTCTGTTTCCCAAAAGGCTTTTGGTCAATGTGCTTCCACATCCACATTAATGGTCTGACAATCCCCTGGGAGCAATTTCACCCAAGGCCTACAGAAAGAAGGGCAATTCTAGGAAGGGTTGAATCCAGTCAAAATTTACTTTTGATTTCCAAAGACAAAGGGAACAAAGAAAAAGTTAGTTTCTTTGTGATTGTGAAAAAAAGTATTGACAATCAAAGGAGGCAGCTCTGAATTTAGAAAGTTACATTTTTTCTTTAAATTAGAGGGAAAATATACACATTTTTAGGTCTTCTGAGCATGCTAAGTAGTCACATAAGACATTTCCCAAGCCTCAAGAATCTCAAGATTTTGCCCCAAAATTTTTCCAGATGATATATATGTAAATTTATGAAATATAAAAGTTGATTTCTTTTTGAGAAATGGAAGTGAGGTATCTTAGATCTGAAACTAAGATGTGAAAGGGACCTTTGAGGTTGTCTATTACCTATTGGTTGGCTAATTATCCATTACCCCCACCTACCCCCATCATTGCATTCCATCCTTCAGCTAAAGTGGCCTCCTTTTGGTCCCTCTTCTGGGACATGCCACAGGCCCCCTCTTTGTCTTTTCACAGCCTGTCCCTTACTTCTGGAATAGGCTCCTTTCTTCCTATTACCTCTTGGAGTCCCATCACTCAACTCAGCTAAGCCCAAGAGGCCAGTCCTAATCCTCCAAGCTGTCAGTACCCCTTTAGTAAACTCAGTATATGTATGTACAACATGTTTATCTGTGAGTAGGTCCATGTATGTATACATGTATTTGTACAGGTGTGTATAATTTAAATACAAAATGCACATATTAGCCAGTGTATGTGAGATGTATACATATATATATATATACACCTTCCTCCCTATATATGTTTATAGGAATAATAATAAGAGCTAACATTCACATAGCACCTACAAGGTGCCAGGCTTTGTGCTAAGCACTTGACAATTATTATTTATGGGATCCTCGCTACAACCCTATAAGGTAGGCATTCTTATCCCCATTTTATGGAGGAGGAAATTGAAGTAAACAGAGGTTAAATGACTTGTCCAGGGCATTCAGGTCTTCTTGACTCTGAGCCTAATAACCTGTCCACTGTGCCACCTCACTGCCCCACACTTTTAAATATCTGTAAACTCCTTGCATTCAGGGAGTATCCCTATTCGATTACTCTGCCAATTCTATTCCTGTCTCCAGAAAAGCTCCTACTACTACTTGTGGTGCAATGGATTGACCTAGATTGATCCCCTTCTTTTACAGATTTAGAAAGTGACATCCCAAGAAATAATTGATTTGTACAAGATCACAGACTTGGCACATAGAAGATCTGGGATGTGGCCCCTGACTACTGTCCAGAGCCCTCTCCTGTCTTCTCATTGATGTGCAAATGTAAGGTTTAAAAAACCCTCTCTAGCCATTCATTGTTTTCAGCTGGCTTTTCTTCAGGATCAGTGGATAGTGTTCTAGCACCTCCTGTATTTTTTCTTAATGGGGCTGTGTGATCTTCTGACCCATTTTCTAGGGCTACATATCCAGGAGCAATGGGTAACTCAAGGTATTGAGAGCCAGGTTCAAATCTGACCTCTGATATTTCCCAGCTATATGACCCTGGGCAAGTCACTTAACCTTAATTCCCTAGTCTTTATCATTTTTTTTGCCTTGGAAACAATACTTATTGATTCTAAGAAGGTAGGGGTTTAAAAAAGTTAATAAAATAGCTGATGAACTAAATGGTCTGGAGGGAAGGGGAAGAAATCATTTAAACCTAGTTGGTGCTTAATAAACCAAACCATGTACCACCTGCTAACATTTTGAGCAAACATGGTGTTATAGAAATAGCCTGTAGCAGGGGAGAAAGGACCTCTCAGTTCACCAGAAATAGCACTTTAGTGAAACCCCAGAGAGAAGACAACTCCAAGAAAATCTCGACTCAGAGACTGGATAGTTAGTTATATGCAGTAAATGAGCACTGGGAAGAATCTGATTGAATCTATCATTTAAGGGAAACATGGTATCCAGAAATCTTACTTTGGCTGATTGTTTGAAAATTGAGTTAACTATGGAACCCCGTGAGACCACGTGCTTTGTCTAGGGTGAACATTTTCATCAGTTTCATTCCATTTCTGACATCTCCAAAAGAGCTTCATTCCAGAGTGCTCACTCTGTTTTTCTTGGTCTCCCAGTTCTTAATGTATCTTCACACAATTCTCCCATTTGATCAGATTAAATTTAAGGACAAGTTTGTTCCTTCTCAGAAGTGATGCAACTGAAGACCTTGGAAAATGGGGAAATTTCCCTCTTAGAAAGTCCATTTCACTTTATGAAACTACACTTGTGAGATTCAGCCCTCCCAACACATACTCCCATCTATATCTCTTGCCTCAAGTCTAAATCTGTCTTTATCTCTCATCCATTGCTCCTTCTTGGGTGAAGAAGAATCCATCTGCTTTTACTTCCACATGATGTTCCTTCAAATGCTCAGACAGAGCTCTCGTAGCTCAGAGAGATCTGTTTTTTAAAAAACAATCCTAACCTTTCGTCTTAGAATCAATGTTATGTGTTGGTTCCAAGGCAGAAGAGTGATGAGGGCTGGGCAATGGGGGTTACGTGACTTGGCCAGCATCATATAACTAGAAAGCATCTGAGGCCAGATTTACGCCCAGGACCTTCCCTCTCTAGGTCTGTCTCTCTATCCACTGAACCACCTGGTTGCCCCCAAGATCTCTTCTTAAAACTAAACCACCCAAGTTCACAAGATTATCAACTTTTGTACTAAAAGTGTCTTTCTTATTTATTGTTTATTTTTTTTCTGAAAAGATCTTTTGAGATATTTGGTTTCACTAAAGTGCCTAAGCCTAAATCTATTTCAATTTAAACTGAAAACCAGAGGGATGAAATGGGTTCTCCTCAAAAAGAAGTCCTGACTGAGAGGGTTAAATAATTAATGAAAAAGAACTTAGTGAGTCTTTACTCTGGACTGTATCAAGAGATGAGCATAAAGATAAAAACTGTGAAACAGTTCCTTCAGGAGCTCATATTTTCATAGCAGGCGGGGGACCAGGGTAGGGAATTTTGGGATCTGTAATTCGAGGGATGATGAGTTGATCCCCAGACTAGTTAAGTCACACACTATTTCCTGGTAGTAATAGTAGTCTAACCCTATTCTTATGCCCAAAGCAAGGCAAGAGATGGAAGTGAGGAGGGAAAACAGGCTTGCATAGGGACACTAGTTCAGGGAGAGGATCTGAGGGAAAACAACCAGTGATCATAGAAGTCCTTTATCAGTGTTAGATTTTGGCCATTGTTACGTCATTTAGACCAGTCCCAGGTTCATCCTCTCCACCAGTCAACTTGTCAGAGAAGCTCGAGGGACCAAGTGACTGAGATGATGCCCATTGTGACCACTGTAGAACTCATGAGGTGGTGCCCCAAATATTTCTCCTAATATCCTCAAGACAGAATACTTTTCTGTGGACATATGGCCAGATGTAGTCAGGAGAAGCTGG
The DNA here is from genome assembly GCF_027887165.1 of Monodelphis domestica. Classification (NCBI taxonomy): domain Eukaryota; kingdom Metazoa; phylum Chordata; class Mammalia; order Didelphimorphia; family Didelphidae; genus Monodelphis; species Monodelphis domestica. Next base: position 18,521,756 of record NC_077228.1, read on the forward strand.
GTCTGAGTCTTGGCTCTGACACTGAATGACTCTTTTACCCTGAGCAAGTCAAGTGGATAAATTCTTTCCACTTGCAACTTACATTGGCATTATAGATCTGTAGCACCGGAGGGAATGTCCACACCAGGACTTCCTCATGCTAATGAAATCAGAAATAGAAAGGCTGAATAAATTAGGTGATGATTAAATGTCAAAGTATTTAAAATGGTTTTTGTGCTAATCAATGTGCTAAGTACACGGGTACTTCTTTACATCTAAAGACCACACTGCTATCTTTCTTCCATTCTAAATTCCAAAACACATCACCCAGAATAAACAAGAAGATTCTTTCCCAAGTTGGGAAATGACTTGTAGAATCCTCATCCCCACCTAGTCAGTAAATGAGGGAGCTTGACATTTCTTGAAAGAACTTTTATTTCTAGACTCCTATTAAATTCTGTATTTTTTCAGAGGACTGGAGTGAGAACTGCCTGGCCAGTTCTAAAGGACTCTGTGATTTAGAATAGTCATTAGCACTTTACTGGAAAGGATAGGGAACATGGGAACATTAATGATCTGTGAAGCAAATATCCAAGGGGGAAGATTTCAGGGAGTTTGATCAACAGGACCTGCCCCAGACTGAGAGGGGGAAGTGAGACCTTTATCATTTCCAGCAACAAAAATTACTGGGTGGCTCCTCAAGGGAACATTCTCAATAGCCTAGAACACCAAGAGTGTATAACTTGGCCAAATGTTGAAATGAATCCCACTCAGGACATTAAGAAGGAAGTATCTTTGACAAGGACAGAAGCCTTGGAAGGAAACAGAGATCAGTTGGCCAATCAGAAATCACTTGAGGGAAAACATACTCAAAAATCATTTCTCTATAAAAATAAAGATAGAGAAATCCCAAGATCAGTTCATATATGATTTAGTAGAACAGATTTCTCCACTTTCTCAGGTTAAGGCAATGAGCCAAAATAACCAACCAAGTAGTCTAATAGAAGAGAAATCTTATAGATCTAATGGCAGGAAAACCATTCTGATTTCACAGTCATCTACTAAGAACCAGAGAAATTCCCTGTGGAAAAATGCAAATAAATATTCTATGTTGGAAATGATTTTATCTAATAAAAACCTTTTTTATTAGAAAGGCTACAAGATAAAGGAAAATCACAAACTATGATCACTGAGACTGAGAACATTTGGGGAGAGACACAAAAGGTAATCAGTTTGGCCCAAGGTTTGTTCAGAAATCTCATCTCAATAGACATCAAAGGATCTATAGAAGAAAGACTCTATACGTGGGATCAGTGTTGAAGAGCCGAATAAAATTTATCCAAGCAACAAAGGGAAAGCCCTAATACAATAATACAAAAATTGTGGGAATAATTTTAGATTTCAATCAGGTTTTCATTGACGTCAGAAGGTATGGATAGATTCAACCCCATAATTATGATCAACGTGGAATTAAGTAAAATAGTCTGACCACCAGTAAGAGAAATTTTACAAATCTAAAAAGTGTAATAATTCAAATATGAATCAAATGTTAACATGCTTCATAAAAGCTATCAAGGGGAAAATACTATGAATGTGATCAATATAGTTAAGAGATTGGTCAGCAAAGTCAATTCGCTGGACAGCAGAGAATAAACAATAGAAATTCTATAAATTTGATCAGTCTAGAAGAAAATTCAGTGATTGATTCAATTTATGTAGGAATCAGAGAATCTACACTAGGGAGAAACCTTACAAATGTGATTGGTTTGGAATAATATTCAGAAATTAGTCAAGTTTGTCTCAGCATCAAAAAATCCACAAAAGTGAGAAACCCTCTAAATGTAATCAGGGTAATGAAGAACTCAGATGTCAAGTAGGGTTTTATATGCCTCTTAAAATCCACTAAGAGAAGAGATCCTAAAATGTGATTAGGAAAGGATTCAGCCCGAAAGTTCATCTCACTAAACATTAGAGTATCTGAACATTTGAGAATCCATTTGGGAGTAAACGTCTAGTATGTATAGTAAGGATGGGAGAGAATTCAGGCTGCATTCATTTTTAATAGATATTAGAAAATATAAATGGGAAAAATTCTAACATTCTCAGTGCTATGACAAAAAAAATCCCAGATAAGAATAAACCTTGGAGTTTATTAGAAACTCAGTCCTAGAGAAATCCTAAGATCTTGGAGTATCTTGATTCACAGTTTGGACATTTGTATTTAAGAAAAGAATATATGGAAGGACTTCAGGGATACCAGCTCAAGAAAAGAGTTGGTCTTGGGATTATTGTAGCTCTATTCTTTTGGGTATTTTCTGAGTCAAATATTTGACCTACATTGATAATGGCCATGCCTCTGACAGACATACATCTGTATTTTTTTAATTGTAGAGACAATGAATGCATGGTATGGAGAGAGGGGCAAACTTGGGGTCTCCAAGTATTGATAAATGATATGGGGGTTGGCAGTGTCACTCAATGGAAGGAGTTTCACATGAGGAATTCCCTCTCCCAACTCCACTGATGAAATTATAGCTGCCATCAGTAAAAGAATGGGAAAAAAGGAATTTTACTCTGTGCCAGGCTCCATGCAAAAGGATGGGATTACAAATACAAACAATGGCGTATAGGGGGGTGAAACTGTGTTTGACTTTAAGGAGCCTCTATTCGAATAGGGCTCTTGGGTCCAAGAAAGAAAGGTTTGCATGAAGAAGTGCCAGGCATAATGATTTGATCCACAGGGCAATTAAATTGCTCAAGTGTCCCAGCAACAACGGTTCCTGTGCCCAAAGCAAGAAGAGCCAGAGGAAAGCACTGGAATTGGAAAAGCAAAAAATAGCTTAAGGAAAATTCCTGGTGACCTTAGAATTCCCCACTCACTAACATTTTTGTGCCATTTAGTCCCTGCTTTGTGCCATTTAGTCCCTATCAGGTCTCCATCTAATTGATCAAGGGAGAACGAAGGAGCAAGAAAGAGTGAGGGGCTGGATGCCTGTGATGGCAGTTGTAGATTTAATGATAAGGTTCCTAAAATGTTTACAAGAAAGACCTTAGAAGCTCTAGAGTATTTTATGGAGAAAGGTTCTGGGTTCGGGTCAGGAGAACCAAGGTTCAAGCCCTGTCTCTGATACCTCCTGACATGTTTAGCATCAGCAAGTGATCCAGGTAAGTCTTACACTTAGTTTAGTAAATTACACAGGAACTGCAGTTTTGCATCATTAGGTGAATTTCCACCCCTGGATTATGCATATCCTAGAGAAATCACAGGTATTTCTTTGTATCAAAAGAGCCCACTGCTAACCTTCTTCTAGTCTAAACTCCAGAATATCTTACCCAGGACACGCAAAAAGGTTCTTTGCCTTGTTGGGGAATTATTTATGAAACTTTATCCTCCTGGGAAATAAATGGAGTCACTTCAAATTTCTGGACAGAACTTTTACTTATTGTTCAGCAGTGAATTCCCTCTTTATTGTTTCAGAGAACTAGAGTGAAAACTGCCTGGTGAAATTTGAAGACTAATTGTGGTATTCAGAACAGTCAATGGGATTCTGCCTTAAAGTCTGAGAAATAATAAAGGACTAACTGGGATTGAACTGGATTTGAACTCAGATTTTCCTGACTCCGGGTGCAGTGTTCTAGCTACTCAAACAATTGGATGGACAGAAGTTGCAATAGGATAAATTTCTGAACCCTCTATTTCTCCATTCTAATGAAATCACAGTCACAAAAAGTGAAAAAAAAAGTAATGATTAATTTTTTAAGGAGCTCCCTTTTTTAAGTTTTGGACATTTTTATTTAATTAATTAATTTAGAATATTTTTCCATGGTTACAAGATTCATGTTCTTTCCCTCCCCTTCCTGGTTCCCCCTCCTTTAGCCTATGTGCCATTCCACTGGGTTTTACATGTGTCATTGAGTAATGATTAAATTTAAAAGCATTGAATATGTGTATATTATAAAATAAACTGTTTTAGTCATTCTACTAAGCATATAACTACTTTTCTGCATAAAAAGAACACAGGCTATCGTTCTTCCATTCAAAGCTCCAGAACATATCACCCAGTAGAAACAAAAACTTTGCCTAATTGAGGAATGAGTCCCCCCTTCCTAGGCAGCAAAATGGGGAAATTTGAAATATCTGAAAAGAAGATTTCTTTCTTGCTTGTTAATAAAATCTCTCTTTATTGTTTCAGGGACCAGGATGGAGATCTACCTGGGCAATCTTAAAAGAGGAGGATTTGATGGAGAAAGGTCAAAGTTGCTCTCTTAGAAAGGTTGGGGGACCGCAAAGCTTTAATGATCTGAGGAGCAGATAATTAAGGGGGAAATTATAAGCTCTGTGATGAAGAGGACCCGATAGAGAGGCATAGTTAGAGAAGAAGGACCTTTGCCATTTCCAGCAGTAAAAACTGCAGATGGGCAAGGCTCTCAATATCTGGAACACTGAGAGTGTATACCATAGGCAGATTTGGAAATGAATCCCACTCAGGATGCTAAGAAAGAAGCATCTTGGCCAGGAGCTCATCGCAGTGAGGGATACAGGAATACCGTACATATGTGATTGTTGAGAACAAAAACTCATTTAGAGACATCAACTCACTTGTCATCAAAGAAGTCATACCCAGGAAAGATGTCATCAAAGAGATAAAGGTTTCTGTGGGATATCAAAACCGATTGCTTGAAGAATGAATCCATAAAGCAAACAGTTAATTGGAAAAGACTGACTCAATAAGTATTATGGTGGGCAGGGAGAGATTCAATGGATACAGAACCATGGCTGAAGTTGGGAGGACCTGGGTTCACATGGCCTCAGACATTTCCTAGCTGTATGACCCTGGGCAAGTCACCTAACCCCCATTGCCTAGCCCCTGCCCTTCTGTTTCAGCATTTTTACTAAAAAAGTAAGAGTTAAAAACAAAACTAAATAAGAATCAGAGAAATAAGTATCAGAGGGTACACAAGTGGAAGCAGGCATATATGTATTCAATATGGAAAAGAATGTAAATTTTATCAGTTTATTCTAGTCACATAGGGGTACATAAAAGACAGAGACCTTATCACTGTGAGGGATGTGCCAAAAGTTCTTTTAAAGACCTCATCAGGCATCAAAGGATTATAACAGAGTGAGACATTTTAAGTGTGAACTATGTGGAAAAGGTTTCAGACATCATAAGACCCAGACAGAGAAGAAATTCTATAAATATGTGTGTAAAAGAATATAGCTTTCAGTCATATTTCTCTAGTCATGGAAGAGTGAAAGAAAGACTGGGGGGGGCCTATATATTTGATCAGTTTGATCAGAGAACAATAAAGTTAGTCTGAACTTCAGAGCATTCATTAAGGGGAGAAATACTATAAATATGACAAGTTTAGTAAAGAATCTGAAATTAATTTTTGTATAGGTTGCAAAATCCACCATGATGGAAAAAAGGCTAACAATCAGTGATCAATGATTTGGCATCAAAACTAATCTTACTGGTCATCTGCGGATCAGATCCACAGTGGAGCAAAATCCACTCAATGGAGATAATTTGGCAAGGCTTCACTCAGAGAACAGCCTGAAACACTCATAAAAATCCAGTCATTTGAAGCTTTAATTTAAAAAATACATATATTATATATGTAAATGTTTTTATATGTAATTGGGGAATTAAAAAAGGAATTCAGTAAGGAACAGAACTTTATATGTGTAAGGAATGTGTTTAACACTCATGCTTTTATATTTTTTTTATTACATCATGGAGTATACAATGGATCTGAAAAAAATCTTTTCAGTAAAAAACAAACTTCCAAGTTCATCAAAATATCACTCTAGGGGCAGCTAGGTGGCTCAGTGGATAGAAAACCAGAACCAGAGACAGAAGGTCCTGAGTTCAAATCTAATCCCAGATGCTGCTTTGCTGTATGACCCTAGACTTGTCACTTCACCCCTTTTGCACTCTTCTACCTTGGAAGTAATACAGAGAGTTGAGGCTAAGATGGAAGGTAAGTGTTTAAAAAAAGTCACTCTATTGAACTCCCACCTTGAAGACTCAGAAATCTCAATCTAGTTATTGGGGTGGGGGGAGAAAACACCTGAATGAAATGAATGGAATAGGTTATTTGGGGAAAACCTTTTATCCAGAGATCATGATTGGAATGCCCATGCTTGGAATGTCCACGAGGACATGTTCTTGACACTGAAACCTGGAGTGACATCAAGCATTGTCTATGATGCTCATTTTAATCAATCACAAATTTCCCTTTAAGTAGCTTTTTTATTGCTGGTGGTAGATCCCAAGGAGCTTGTTTCGCCTTTCTTGGTTTCCAAGTTGACAATCCTCATCACATAAAGGATTCATTGGATCCCAGGTTCAATTTAGGAACTTTTCACAAGTGGTCATGCAATATGTGATTTAAGTCTTCAACTTGGGGGAAAACCACTTCCCTTTGAGAAAGGCCACTTCCCTTTCAGATGATGCTACTTAAGAGTCAGTTGCTTTCTTTCTCCCTGTATCAAGGCTCACTACTCTGTTTGTGTCATCCATTCTGACTTCATGGCTGAAGGCAGTACAAATCTGTTGCTTGTTCCATGAAAGTCTCTCTTCTAGTATTTGAAGACATGTTTCCTGGCCCAGAAGCGAGTTTCTTCTCAAAGGAAAACCTCTTGAATTCACAGCATCATATATTTTTGCATTGAAACAGTCCTCTGAGGTTGTGTGATGAACTACTTCAGTTTTCAGATGGGGAATCTGAGGGTTGGTAGAGTTGATCATTTTCACAAGGTTGCACACCAAGTCAGTTCATTGCTGCAATTCAAACCAGGTTCTTGAATTCCTACTCCAACATCTCATATACTTCACTTAGCAGATTCTTCCATTGATGGTTTTATGATACCACTCCCAAAGCGCTCACCAAGGGACTACTCCCTCAATCCAAAGTCTCATTTGTCCAACTTCCTTAAGTCTGGGCAAGTCATTTAATGTTAAACTGAGTCTCAATCCTCTCTGATTTAAAATAAAGGTAGTAATGTGTTAATACCTCTTTGACAAAAGGAAGAAAACTTCTTATAAATCTTAAAGCGTGAGCTAGAAGCAAGTGGCCAGGAATCTTGTTTGGCATCCCAATGGCCAATGTCTTTATAACTGGGTCCTGAGCATATTGAGAACCATGCTCAAGTATAGCTGAGATTTCATCAATGTTGGATACTTAAATCAAGTCAAGCTGCATTTGACAAGAGCCCTGCACTAAATTTTGTATGGTACAAATAGAGAAGGAGTAGCTCCTGAAGACTGTTGGAGATCAGGCATGGCACTTAGGAGAGGGCAATCAATGTCAATGGGTATGCCTAGGCATAAACTCCACAGGCAGCCTGGTCCCTTCAATATGGAGCTTGGATTCTGCACAATAAACTCTAAATCACTATTGATTAGAGAAATGCAAATTAAAACTACTTCAAGGTACCACTTCATATCTATCAAATTCCCTAATATAACAGAAGAAGGAAATGACAGATAGATAGACAGGGATGTGGGAAAATTGGGATACTAATACACTGTTGGTGGATTTATGAATGAATTTTCTAGAGTAATTTGGAATATGGTCAAAAGGCTATAAATCTGCGCATACCCCATAACCCAGCAATGCCTCTTCTATGTTTGTATTCAAAAGAGATTCTTAAAAAAGTAAAAAAGATCTTTAGGTATCAGGAGAACATTGTACACAGAAATAGCAATATTGTACAATGATTGACTATAAATGACTTAGCAATACAATTCTCAGCAATACAATGATCCAAGACAAAATTCCAAAGGACTCAATGGAAAATGCTATCCAGCTCTAGAGAAAGAACTGATGGAGTCTGAATGCAGATCAAAGCATACTATTTTTTACTTCCTTATTTTTTATGTTTTTTGTCTGTATCTTCTCTCATAACATGATTAATATGGAAATGTGTTTTGCATGACTGCATGAGTATAATATATCAAATTTCTTGCCTTCTCAATGGGGAGGAGAGAAGGAAGAGAAATTAAAATTCAAGTTTTTAAACAAATGTTAAAATTGTTTTTATAGTTGTTGGAAAAAATACTAAAAAATGCTCCAGTGAAGGATGGAAAATGGGGGGTAGGCACATCTTTAAGCAAACTCAGTTGTCCACTTAAAATATGATTAGAGTTGTTTCTTTACATAAATTGTTATTGATCGTTTTTGGTTACTTTCATTTCTATATGTACTTGTATTTCCATGTGTATAATATATGTATACTTGCATGTAAATGCACATATATTCTTCATTATTCTCTACTAAATGGTTCATCACTTTGAACAAAAGTTAGCAAAAATTTTTTTTAAAAATCTCAGCAAACTCAACCTACTCTCTAGCCACCTCTGACAGTATATGACTATGCCACCCCCATAATGTCCACCTTGGCAAGTAAAGGGCAGAGGTACATCCCCTTAACTCTCTACATGGCCAAGCTTGTTGATCCTACCATCCATGACTATCATCTGCCATCCTTTCCCTCCAAACACAAATAAATAAACATAGTAAAGTCTCGTGGCTCCCTGTTTTCTCTGGTATCAAATATGAATTCATTTGTTTGGCAGAAATTTCAAGCTCTTCACAATTTAACATGAATATGCTTTTCTGCCTTAATACACATTGCTCTTTTTCCCCTCTTCCTATTGTTCACCCAGACTGGACTCCACTCACTCCATCTTCTATCTCTATTGTTCCCTGTGCTTAGAATACATTCCCTTCTCATGCCCCTTTCTTAGAATCATCTTGAAATTTCCTTCACAATTCAAAATAACTAACAACCCCTTCTACAGAATTCCCTCCAGCTAATAATGTTTTCTCTTCTAAAAACTGTATGGTATTTATTTAGATATAAATTATATACACATAAACACATATTCTCTCTCTCTCTCTCTCTTTTTCAAATACAGATACACACACACACAAACACACAGCTTTCTACATTTAGAAATTCTAGGCATAGACAGTGTTTATGTAAGAGCATAGTTTAAACATCTTTAAATGGTATATGTATTCCGAATATGTTCTCTCTATGTGAGTTAGCCTGACAATGGATAAAGCTGTTATCAGTTGGAGTCTTACCAGTGATGCTTCTAACTTACTATGACTCTGGATTCTCTCAGTGCCTGAGTTATCTTCTTTAAATATAACTTAAACAGATAGTCCTACCCTGCTTAAGTAGAGGGAGTTACTTAAACTAGCAGTTCTCTCTCACAATGGGAACCCAGGTCTAGCCTCAGTCTACACATTTATATACGGATATTTACTATATTATATTCTCTGTTAGAACTTAAACTCCTTGAATTCAATTATTAAAGGGTTTTTTTTCTTTCTATAAGCTTTTTCTATTAAGTTGCTTTTGTCTTTCTAAAGCTGGGCTCTTAGCAAGGTGTCTGGAATATGTTAGGTTCCTAATAAATATTTGTTCTTCACTGAAAGACTATAATTACACAGCATTTGATTATTATTTTTTTTAGTTTTTCTTGGCTCCATTGACACACTTGAAGTTATTCTATGTCTGTTTTTCCTGGTCCTCTTTCCTTCTTTCCCTCTGATTTAGATCATGTCAAACTTCACATGCTTCTGTATCTTCCTTACATTTAGTGTTTCTTACAAGGCAAAAATCTCACCTTATATCACATATCACAGTTTGTTTAACCATTTCCCAATTGCTGAGAATCTATTGGTTTTCAGTTCTTTATTATACATTTCTATTCTTTTGATGTTTCCACTTATATGGTGCCTCCCCTTTGTCTACTGACCTATCTATGGCATATATATATATATATATATATATATATATATATATATATATATATACAAGTAGTAAAGTCTGAGTCAAACAATGCATACATTTTAATCACTTTCTTGGCATAATACCACATTGTTTTCCATACTGTTTGGACCAATTCACAATCCAAACAAGAATTTGTGATTATGACTATCTTCTGTCAATTCCTTCAACTCTATTACCATCTATTTTCTTGTGTAACTTTCTGGATATGGGGAAACAAGAGTATTTTCAAAAATGTATTTCTTTTATTATTGATGTGTAAAAATGATCCCCAATACAGAGAAGAGAATATAATCATGCCATTGAGAATAATTGGAGGTTGCAATAGATGCTATGCATGAGACATCCATTTTCACAAGATGAGAATAATCCTTAAATATGATTAAATGAAGAAAACAAAGCAAAATGAGTTGAAATTCTCTTTGACATCATGATTTTTCTAAGAAGGCATTGTAGGACAATGGAAAAGGGACAGATTCAATATAAGAGGCTATCAGTTAAATCCTCACTCTGTCCTATAATAAAGTTGTGATTAAGTTAATTAATTGCTATGGGCCACAGTTCCCTTATTTATGAAATAATGGGATTAGAATTGATGATTGATCTCTAATATTCCTTCCAGTTTGCAGGTTATAGGAATTAACATTGTTTGGAATTGCTTATCGATGTCATCTCCAAGCCTTTCACTTTTCAGATTCCATATCCTAAACCCCATCATTCAATTATCTCATGGCATGGTTAATTGGCATTGCTGCATCCCACTGGTTTCTGAAAACTCTCCAATTTATCAATGTCTTTCTCAATCCATAGCACCAACAAATGGTTAAAACACTCCAGACACCTGTGTCAGATCTCGCTCAATGAACACTAATATCAATTTAAACATCTCTTGAAGGTTTTTTGTGTTCCTTAATTTAATATTGACTGATATTAAGACTGCAACATATATATGTATACATATTAAAAAACAGAACTTGTTGCAGACTATCAGCTATATATTTATGACTCTCAAACCTTATACGTCTGAAAAAAAATATTTGGAGTCCCAGTATAGGATTTTCTGTTAATTGCTACCATATGTAACCTGGTGAACACAGGAGAATCAGTCATTCTTAACTGACTTGTTAGGTATTACTCTAAATTTATTTCAACTGCAAACAAAATAAGCCTATACACCAATCCTTTAGGAAGTCATTGATTTTTTTAAAATCTCCATCTGGAACTTCTTGGGTGAGGCATTTAAGCTCACCTGGGACTTTGTTGTATGTGCTGACATAGGTACAGGTTGCCTCATATCAGAGAATGTAGAGTTCTTGAGGGTAGGGACTGTTGAAATGTTTATTTCGAGACCCCAATTCCCAATACAACCAGCCCTTGGGTAAGAGCAGGGACTTCATGAATGATTATTTCTGAGTCATTAATTTCCAATTTTTCAATCAATTCTTCTCTATTTTTCATCTCTAGGAATAGAGGGGGTAAGTGCCTTGCACAGTCAGAAACCAGATTTGACCCCATGTCTCTAATATCATGGGCTGCCCTCTATTTGCTCTCTCTCAGTGCCTTGAAAGATGCTAATTGAAAATATATGTGAACCAGCATGTGACTTTGATTTCCTAAACATACCCAGAAACCTCCATGTGGATGAGGGCTCTCCTTCCCAAAATTCCAGGGTGCCTGTCACTGACTATTTAGAGGTTTACTTAAGAGGGGTGGTGTTGAGAGGAAAGATTCTCAAGGAGACTGAATGTGAGCACCTGGCCTTTGGAGGAAGATCATTAGCATTTTTTGCTTATTGGAGCTAGCTTTCTAGGTGCTTTTCTTTTTTTTAAATCCTTACCTTCCATCTTGAAGTCATTACTATGTATTGGCTCCAAGGCAGAAGAGTGGTAAGGGCCAGGCAATGGGAGTCAAGTGACTTGCCCAGGATTACACAGCTAGGAAGTGTCTGAGGCTAAATTTGAACCCAGGACCTCCCATCTCTAGGCCTGGCTCTCAATCTGAGAGCCCAGCTGAGCAACCCAGCTGCTCCCTTCTAGGTGCTTTTCTAACAGGTAAGCAAGAGCCTGGGCATCACTGAGGACATTAAGAGGCCATCTCACTAGATGGAGAGCTCTCAAGTAATTCCAACTTGCCACCAGTCATTTCTGCTTCCACAGATATTACCCTCCTTTTGGGTCCAGGGTGGCAGGCTATTGTCTGCTCATAGTCAACCAGCAGGTCTCTCCCAAAGATCCTTTTCCCTGACTGACTTGTCCTCCCTGCAGTTACTAAGCCCTTGAATGTCAAGGTGTCATGGGTGCTAACATGCAAGAACAACCCATACTCCCTGCTTGTGTCTGGGTGGCTTGGTAGCTGGAGATGCCATGTACTGGGACCTGTTCTAAAGTCCCTGATCACTCTGGAAGTTCCGGTAAGACTGAGGTACTTTCCCATTGATGCGTTGGGGCCCACTAAGGACATCACGACATACATCTCTGCCTGAGGCTCAAGTCTTGGGGAAGGACACACAGAAGAAACACTACACATGTGGTCAGGGTGGACAAGATTTTATATGGAAATGTTCCCCCTTTAGTCATCAGAGAACTCACAAATAGAAACCACCTTATAATACTGATCAGTTTAATCATCAATTCATTAATAATCAGTTTCAACATCAAAAATAATGACTCATCAGAGAATCCACAAAGGGGAGAAAGGTTGCCTATGTAATCAATGGGACAAAGGCTTAATGAGGGAGGGTAGAGTCAAGACAGTTGAGAAAAGGAAGGGATTCTCATGAGCTCTCCCGAATTCTCTCCCAATACCTGCAAAATACTACCTCAAAATGAATTCTGGAGTGGCATAAATAACAAAAGGAAGAAATGAAACAATTTTCCAGCCCAAGTCAATTTAGAAGGCTGGCAGAAAAAGTCTGACTTACTGAGATGAGGGTAGAGGACCGTCCACTACACATCTTCAGGGTGACTATCTAGAACTCACAGATGATAAGGGGGTCAGACAACAGGTCAGGAGGAAATTACTGGGGAGTTTGTTGGCATTAGATGCAAAAAAGACTCATATTACCCACATAAGGTTCCCAGGCACAGTCTCAGGTGAGAAGTAAAAGTAGTAGTGGGGCTCCTGGACACAGTTCCAGGGTAGAAAAGTGTTTGTAGCCCCTCACAGACCAAAGCACAAGCCAGGAGAGCAATGACCACACATCTTCTTAGATCATGCCACCTTGGAAGAATGGAAAAGTTACAGACCTCCAGAATTAGCTCTGAAAAGAGCAGTACCTAAAAGCTGAAGCTTGGGACAGCACCCTCCCAACTCCAAGAGACCTATAGAAGGGGAAAACTCATAACTGTCATCAGTGTCAGAGAATTAATCAACCAAAGTTTTCTAAGATTCAAACCATGAAAACAAAAGAGAAACCCTAATGATGGAGTTTTACATACATTATAATATCCGCCAAAGGGGAAGAAGCCTTGACAGGAAAGCTCATTTCACTAGTTATCAAAAGTTATCAAAAGATGCACCCTTGGATATCTTATCAAAGAAGACAATGTGGTCATAAGACTTCATTCAGAGAACAGCCCTGAATGTCATTATTCATAAGACTCCATCTAGGAATAAGACTCTGCAGGTATGGGGAATGGAGAAGATCTCAGTAGTCATGTTTTTATAATAATAAATAATAATAAGAAATAATAAATAAGAACATAAGAATATAAAGAGGAAATCACACAACCAGCCACCAAAAAAGAGTGGTGACAGTGAAGACAAGTGATGGAAAATATTCACTCCCAGACTGCATATTTTGGGGAAGAGAATCACCATTTGAGAGATACTCAATAAATGGGTCATTTGTGGGAAACCTTTCCTACAAAGGTTATTCTTTCAAAGCTCAAGACAAAGTGTTATTTGACACCCAAACCTTGAGTGACCTCAAGCATTGTCCATGATGGTCATTTTAATCAATCTCACATATCCTTTTAAAGAGCAAATTCTTTGTTGTTGCTTTTTCATTGCTGGTGATGGATTGCAGGGAGACCATTTTGCTTTTCTTGGACTCAATTTCTTTCAAGTTAGCCACAGTTTTTCCAAAATTCGTTTATGCTTTCTCATATTTTGGAAATACTAGTCAGGTCCCTATATAAATCTTCAATTGGATAGCACAGAATCCTAGGGGGCCTTTATCCAAGGCATGTGGCAGTGATCCCTTTATTAATTTTCTATTCTGGGGACATATTTATGCCACCTTCTTTCCTGATTCTGTACCTCATTGATTAAGACCCCTTTGACATTCCTTTCTGAGCGTAAAGTCTCACTGGAAATATATTCTGCTTATTTGTGGGCATAATACATCTCAGAATGGCTATCTTGTCAAACCCCAGTTCTGACATTTGGAAATCTGGATATCCTGTGATTGCACAAGCATGTATGAATATGGGTATATGCAAGGAAATACACCAATGTGCCAGTCCACTTAGAGATACCACCACACGTGGTATTCTTGACTACAAGCAATAAGCATTATTAGTTCATCTATACTGAATCTTTTATGTGCTGTAATCTTCACATTGTCACTCACCTGTAGAAGCTCATCATTTTTTATGGGATCATTTTTATATGAAACCTGAACAGGATAAGTCCCAAGTGTAAACAAGCAAATCTATGAAGAATTTATTTCCCTTTTAAAATATTTTATTGGTCATAAAATGTAAGAAGGTGATCAAAGCTATTTTTGGTTTATACAGGCCAAAGTCTGTTTTCTGAATTTTGCATGTGCCTTGAAGATGTATTCTTTGAGGGGAGAAGTTATGGTGGCATTTTGCTCTAATGACTCAATGAAAAATAACATTTGACAGAGGGAGAACTTTAGGCAAAAGAACTCTTTGTACCATGTGTCTTGTCTGACTGTGGAATTTTTACAGGCTATATAGAATATGATTGCCTAAAGCCTGACTATGCATTTTTCACATTCCTATCATTGATATTTTCATTACCTATGCAGATCATATACAGAAATATTATACAGGAGTGAGAAATTAGAGATGTAGGCAATAATTATTAATATCCAGATCTATGAAATGATACCTATAGATTAATCATATTTGAAGAGAGCCTTGGCATCTGAGAACTGGCACAGAAGGGATTCCAGAAATCTGAAACTATGACCATATGAAATCTCTGAGATGTGGCTACACCTTTCCCATGGGCCCTATATTTCCTAGGTGTGAGGTGATACCTCAGAGTTGTTTTGATTTACATCTCTCTGATTATAAGAGATTTAGAGCACTTTTTCATGTGCTTATTAATAGTTTTGATTTCTTTAATTGAAAATTGCCTATTCATGTCCCTTGCCCATTTATCAATTGGAGAATGGCTTGGATTTTGTACAATTGGTTTATCTCTTCATAAATTTGATTAATTAGACCTTTGTCAAAGGTTTTTGTAATGAGGATTGTTTCCCAATTTTTTGCTTCCCTTCTAATTTTGGATAGATTAGTTTTATTTGTACAAAACCTTTTTAATTTGATGTAATCAAAATTATTGATTTTACATTTTGTGATTTTTTTCTAGCTCTTGTTTGGTTTTAAAGACTTTCCTTTTCCCAAAGATCTTACATGTATACTATTCGGTGTTTGCCTAATTTGCTTATAGTTTCCTTTTTTATATTCAGGTCATTCACCCATTCTGAGTTTATCTTGGTATAGGGTGTGAGATGTTGATCCAAACCTAATCTCTCTCATACTCTCTTCCAATTTTCCCATCAGTTTTTTTTTTTTATCAAATAGTTCCAAAAGCTGCAATCGTTGGGCTTGTCATAGACTGTCTTGCTGAGGTCATTTACCCCAAATCTATTCCACTGATGCTCCTTTCTGTCTCTTAGCCAGTACCAAATTGTTTTGATGACCACTGCTTTATAGTATAGTTGGAGATCTGGGACTGCAAGTCCTCATTCCTTTGCATTTTTTTTTCATGATTTCCCTGGACATCCTTGATCTTTTGTTCTTCCAAATGAACTTTATTGTATTTCTTTCTAATTCAGTAAAAAGTTTTTTGGTAGTTCAACTACTAAATGAGTAAATTAAAAAATATTACTAAATAATTAAATTAATTTGGGTCAGATTGTCATTTTTATTATGTTAGCTCCTCCTACCCATGAGCAATCACTGTTTTTCCAATTGTTTGGATTTAGTTTTAATTGTGTGGAGAGTTTTTTATAGTTGTGTCCATATAGTTCCTGTGTTTGTCTCGGCAGATAGATTCCTAAGTATTTTATATTGTCTAGGGTGATTTTAAATGCAATTTCTCTTTCTAATTCTTGCTGCTGAGATGGGTTGGAAATATGTAGAAATGCTGATCACTTATGTGGGTTTATTTTGTAACCTGCAACTT
Organism: Monodelphis domestica; assembly: GCF_027887165.1. Taxonomy (NCBI): domain Eukaryota; kingdom Metazoa; phylum Chordata; class Mammalia; order Didelphimorphia; family Didelphidae; genus Monodelphis; species Monodelphis domestica. Next base: position 18,537,930 of record NC_077228.1, read on the forward strand.
TACTAAAGTTGTTGATTATTTCAACTAGCTTTTTGGTTGATTCTCCAGGACTCCTTAAGTAGACCATCATATCATCTGCAAAGAGTGATAGCTTGGTCTCCTCTTTACCTATTTTAATACCTTCAATTTCTTTTTCTTCTCCAATTGCTCCTGCTAGTGTTTCTAGTACAATATTAAATAACAGAGGTGATAATTAGCATCCTTGTTTTACTCCTGATCTTTTTGGGAAAGCTTCTAGTTTATCCCCATTGCAGATGATGCTTGCAGATGGTTTTAGATATATACTGTTTATTATTTTTAGGAAAGGCCCTTCTATTCCTATGCTTTCTAGTGTTTTCAATAGGAAAGAGTGTTGTATTTAGTCAAAGGCTTTTTCTGCATCTACTGAGATAATCATGTGATTTTTGTCAATTTGCTTGTTAATATGGTCAATTATGTGGATGGCTATTCTAATATTGAACCATCCTGGTATGAATCCGACCTAGTCATAGTGAATAACCCTTGTGATTACTTGCTGGAGTTTTTTTCCTAGTATCCTATTTAAGATTTTTACAAGTATATTCATTAAGGAGATTGTTCTATAGTTTTCTTTCCCTGGCTTTGGAATCAGTAGCATATTTTTGTCAAAAAAGGAATTTGGAAAAATTCCTTCTTTGCTAATTCTGTAAAAATAATTTGTATAATATTGGGATTAGTTGTTCTTTGAATGATTGGTAGAATTCATTTGTGAATCCATCTGGACCTGGGGATTTTTTCTTAGGGAGTTCTTTGATGGCTTGTTCAATTTCTTTTTCTGATATGGGGTTGTTTAGGTAATCTATTTCTTTCTCAGTTAGTCTAAGCAATTTATATTTTTGTAAATATTCATACATATCACCTAGATTGAAATATTTGTTGCCATATAATTGGGCATAATAGTTTTTAATGATTGCCTTAATTTCCTCTTCATTAGAGGTGAGGTCTCCCTTTTTATCTTGGATACGGTCAATTTGGTTTTCTTCTTTCCTTTTTAAATTAGATTGACCAGTACTTTGTCTATTTTATTTTTTTCAGAGTACCAGCTTCTATACTTATTTGTTAAATCAATATTTTTTTTGAGTTTCAATTTTATTAATTTCACCCTTGATTTTTAGGATCTTTAATTTAGTGTTCATCTGAGGATTTTTAATTTGTTCACTTTCTAGTTTTATTTTTAAATTTGCATGCCCAATTCATTGATATCTGCCCTCTCTAGTTTGTTAATATATGAACTCAAGGATATAAATTTCCCCATGAGTAATGCTTTGGCTGCATCAAATAGGTTTTGAAAAGATGCCTCATCATTGTCATTTTCTTCTATGAAATTATTAATTGTTTCTATGATTTGTTATTTGACTAACTGGTTTTGGAGAATTGTATTGTTTAATTTCCAATTAATTTTTGATTTACCTCTCCATGTACCCTTATTGATTATTATTTTCATTGAATTATGATCTGGAAGGTTGCATTTATTATTTCTGCTTTTTTGCACTTGTTTGCAATGATTTTATGCCCTAATACATGGTCAATTTTTGTGAATGTACCATGTGCTGCTGAAAAGAAGGTATATTTCTTTTTGTTCCTATTTATTTTTCTTCACATATCATCTAACTCTAATTTTTCTAAGTTTTCATTCATTTCTCTTACCTATTTCTTATTTTTTTTTTGGCTTGATTTGTCTAGTTTGGATAGAGGAAGGTTCAGGTTTTCTACTAATATAGTTTTTCTGTCTATTTCATCCTTGAGCTCCACTGTTTTCTCCTTTAGAAATCTGGATGCTATGCCATTTGGTGTATACATGTTGAGTACTGATATTTCCTCATTATCTATACCACCTTTTATCAGAATGTAATTACCTTCACTATCTCTTTTAACTAGATTTATTTTTACTTTGGCTTCATCAGATATCATGATTGCAACTCCTGACTTCTTTTTATCAGTGGATACCCAATAGGTTTGGCTTCATCCTCTTCCTTTCACCCTATGTGTATCTACCTTCCTCATGTGTGTTTCTTGTAGACAGCATATGGTAGGGTTTTGGATTCTAATCCACTCTGCTATTTGCTTGTGTTTTATAGGTGAATTCATTCCATTCACAATAGAGTGATCTTTTAATGCCAAAACTCCAGTCATATCCCCATCAAACCATATGATCTATGCTATGTTTTTCTTCTGTGTTTCTGCTCCCACAATTCTTTCTCTGGATGTGGAGAACATTCTTTCTCCTAAATTCCTTTGGATTGTCCTGGATCATTGTGTTGCTGCTAGTAAAGAAGTTCACTGTATTTGATTGTGCCACAATGTTTTACTTTCTGTGTCTAATGTTCTCCTGGCAGTATAAGATTTAAAACTGTGTTATAAAGTAATAATTATTAAAAACTGTCTCATATTGGCTAAGAAAGAAAAAAATACGAGTATTGTAAAGATTACATTGTAATCCCTGATTGTAACAATGAAGGTACTTAGCTCTCTTCCTTTATCATGAAGATTAAATTGTAATATCCTGTCTATTTTAGATTCTAATCCCCAAGGTATAAACCCAGTACTAAAAGTATATCTAGCCATTTTCACCCCAGAAAGGTATAAACTAACTACAAAAAGATGTGAACTAAACACAAAAGGTATGGACATCCATTTCATACATTGAGTAGGAGGTCTGTGACACATGTGTGAAAGAGTGGGCAGTCCTGGAGAGGAGAGTCTGCTGTTATTGGTAGACAAAAAAATTAGGGCAGGTGACAAGAGAGAAAAGTCTTTAAATAGTGGAAACAGACACATAAGGATCATGATCAGTCACTCAGTCTTGAACTGAGAATGAACAGTCACTCAGACTTGAAGTGAAGACAGTCACTTGGAGCTGGAGGGAAGACAGACACTTGAGGAGAGACTGGAAGATAGACACTCAGACTTGAAGTGAAGAAACTTGGCTGCGGAACTGGACCTCTGGAGGAGCTCATGCAGGAGACCTCAGACTGCTTTCCTTTTAGATGGTCGCTGTGGTAAGTGTAAAGGCTGACTTCTTTCTTTGCCATTTCTGGAGGTGTGGACCTCCGAGAAAGGCCCATCTTCGTGAGACTCCTTACCCCTGACTGGTGCCTTTGAATATCTTCCTCTTTTGTAAAAATAAACTACCATGAATTCCATTTTACATTAGTAATTACTTTTGGGGATTTAGAAATTTCATCCTTGGCGACCAATTAAATATTCAGATCAACCATAAATCTAACAATATACTTTTTACTTTTTAAAATTAATTTCTTTGATATTTTTACTTTTGCCTCTTCAAAATGAATTATTGTTTTTTCTAGTTCAATAAATTTTTTTAGTAATTTAATTGGAATGACTTTAGTTTGGATTCTGATTTTTGTTATATTGGCTCTGACCACTCATGAACAATTAATATTAAAATATAATTTACTGAGGTAAAGATTTTAGCTTTGGAGGTATACATACACTATTTTTTTTGGAAAATAAATAAAATAAATAAATAAATTGGAAAATAAAACTAGGTAAAGACCAATGACTTATACCATTTGCCAAGATAAAGATCAAAATTCATAAAAGATCTAGATATAAAGGGAGAGATCATAAGCAAATTAGAAGGACATAGAACACATTATTAGATTCATGGCTAGAAGAATAATTTATGAATAAAGAACAAATACAGAATATCGTTTGATAAAAAAATGGATAATTTCATTACATTAAATGAAAAAGATTTTGTTTAAATAAAATGAATATAACTACAATTAGAAGGAAAGTAGAAAATTGGGAGGAAATTGCAGACAGATTCTCATATAAAGACTATATGTAGAAAACTTTTTAAAAATGTATAAGTATATGTACTTAAACTCCAACTGATAAATGGTCATAAGCTATAAATGGACAATTTTTAGATGACAATAGACAAAATCTTATTGATTACAGAAATGCAAATAAAAGCAACTATGAGATATAATCCCACACCTATTATATTGGTTAAAATAAAAAATCAAAATGAAAAATGTTGGAGGGGATGTGGGAAAATAGAGACATTAGATGGACCTGCAAACTGATCCAGGCATTTTGGAATTCAATCTAGAATTATGTCCAATGAGTTATATAAATGTGAATACACTTTAACCCAGAAATACCACTATTAGTAGACCTTATTGCTTTTCTGCCTTAGCCTTTACTGCTCTTCTGCCTTCAAACTAATACTTAGTATAGATTTTATGAGAGAAGGTAAGGTTTTGAAAAAAAACAGCATTATGCCTATTTCCTAAGGTGATCAGGGGAAAAGATGAACAACTTATATATTATGAAGTATTTCTAGAGACTCTTCATGTGGCAATAACAACTGGAAATTGAGGGAATGTCCATCAATTAGCGAATGGCTAAATAAGTTTTGACATATGACTGTGATGGAATACTGCTGTGTGGAAAGAAAGGATGAGCAGGTCAACTAAAAGAAAATCATGAAAAGACTTAAATGGAATTATGAAGTGTGAAATGAGTATAATAAAGAGAATATTATATACAGCAACAGAAATGTTGCTTGAAAAGAACAATTGTATATGTTCACTTCCACAAAAAAGAATTGTTAAATAGAAACACACATGGGCATGTATTCAAATGATGCCTTTTCCACTGCAGAGGAGGAAGGAAGATACATAGGAAAGAAATTTAATATAACAAAAACAAAGAAGTTGAAAATGAAAAAAGAACGTGTGTGTATATGTTTTTATATATACATATATGTGTGTATATATATACAATGTGTGGGTAGGTGTATATGCATGCACACTCATAGAAAAGGCTGAATGGAGATGAAATTATATGTATTTTTTTTCTTGAAAAAAACCCACTATTCATCCACCCAGTTTATCTTGTATGTATTGCTAGATAGCCTGGCAACTTTTAAGTACTGCAAACTATACTATCATCTACAAAGAGTAACACCTATATGATTTTATATATTAGGCAATCCTATGACATTTAATCTTTCCAGCACAGGCACCATTATGTTGGTAAGCACATTTAATAACCATAGAATAAAATAGCTATGAATGCCAAGGGAACATTATATATAGCAACAGAAATATTGTCTCAAGAATAATTTGTATATCTCCACCTCCAGAGAAAGAGCTGATAAATCAAAAAGTAGGGCATAGTTATATGTGTCTTTTTGTCAAAAGCTGCCTTCTCTCATGTTTGGAAGAGAGGGAAAAGGGAATATACTTGGCAATTTGAATGTAACAAACAAATTAATTAAATTATTTTTTTAAAAAAGATCAGCATATCTGTTGGGGATGCATTTCACTGTTTCAGACTTCACTTGGCATGAGCAATAAGAGGATGAAACAAAATGATTTATGAAATTATTCTACTTCCTTAATTTTAACTTTATAAAATTTTGAGTCACAAATTAATTCCCTCCCTATCCACTGAGAAGATAAACAACATAACAACTATTATGTATGTAAAGTCATGCAAAACCTTTCCCTATTAGTCATTTTGGAAAAATAAAGAAAGTGAAAAAATATGCTTTAATCATCATTTGGAGATTATCCGTTCACTCTGATGATGGATAGCATTTTTCAACATGAACCCTTTGAAATTATGATCAACCATTATACTGATCAGAGTAACTAAGCCTTTCACAGTTTGTTATCATTATAACGTAGCTGTTATAAGGTACACTATTTTCCTGGTTCTGTTTACCTTAGTACTGCTTAATTTGCATCAGCTCATACACAGGTCTTCCCAATTTTGCTTTGTTTTTAATGGAATGTCAGCTTATGGGCATCCCCTCAGTTTCCAATTCTTTGCTGCCACAAAAGAGCTATTGTAAACATGCACATGATTACACATGATTCCATTCCTTTTTTTTTTTTATCTCTTTGGGACATAGGTATATACCTAGTAAAGGTATCGCTGGGTCAAAGGGCATGTACAATTTAATCATTTTGGGGATATATTTCCAAATTGCTTTCTAGAATGAGTGAATCTTTTTACAGCTCCATCAAGAGTGCATTAAAGTACTTGTTTTCTGAATTCCTTCCAGTATTTGCATTTTCTTTTGTTATTATTTTTTGGTATTTTTGCCAATTTCGTGTGAGATGGTACCTCATCGTTGTTTAAAAAATACATTTCTCTAGTTATTATTAATTTAGAGCACTTTCTCATATGGCTAGTGATACCTTGACTTTTTGCCTCTGAAAAAATGACTATAAATTCCTTTAACCATTTATCAATTGGTGAATGACTTTTATTCTTTAAAATTTTGATTTAGATCCCAATATACCTTAAAAGTAAGTTTTATCAGAAAAAATTACAGACTTCCTGATTCCCCCAAATCCCTTTTTTCATTTTATACATGAGTTCATTCTATACACATTCACAGTTACAAATGCTAATTATTTATTTCTTTCCATCATCTACCCTCATACATTTCATTCTCTCCCTCCATCCTTCTCCAACCCTTTGTTAAGAGTCTATTTTGCTGCTATTAAGTACAGCGTTCTCTGGCTTCTGCTCACTTCACTTTCCATTGCTTCATATTAATATTTCTAGGTTTTTTGGAAGATCATCTTCTTTATCATTTCTAATGGTACAATACTATTCCATTAATTACTAATTCCAATAATCATATTCTACAACTTTTTCCACCATTCCTCCACTCATGGCTATCCCTTCAGTTTCCAGTTCTTTGCCAACATAAAAAGAGCTGCCATAAATATTTTAGAACATATAGTTTATTTTCCTCTTTCCTTGATCACCTTAGGAAATAAATAGAATACTATTATTGTTGGGTCAAAAGGTAAACAGTTTTATAAATCCTTGAATATAATTTCAGATCACTTTCCAAAATGGTGGATGAGTTCACAGGATCATCACAATGCATTAGTATCCCCATTTTTCCACATTCTCTCAAATATTTGTCATTTTGTCTTTTTACAATTTTAGCAAATCTGGCATGTGTGGAATTATATCTCAAAGTTGTTTTTATTTGCATTTGTCTAATCAATAATGAATTAGAGTATTTTTTCATATAGTCCTATATGACATTGATTTCTTCATCCTAAAACTGTCTATTCATATCTTTTGATTATTTATCAATTGGGGAACAGCTCTTATTCCTATAGATTTGACAAAGTAATAATAATAATATTAATAATGTATGATGATCCACTGTGAATGACTAAATTATCATCATCAAGGCAAGGATTCAGGACAACTCTAAGGGGCTTTATAAAAAAGGATATCCATCATCATAGAAGTATCAAGTGGAATCCAACTGCAAATTGAAACATAAATCTTCACTTTATTTCCTCCATGAATTTTTCTCTAGTATAAGCAATATGTGTCTTCTTTCACAACATAATGATCAGGGAAATATGTATTATAAGATAATATATGTACAACTTAAGTACAAGTATGCCTTTTTTGGGAAGGGGCAGGAGTGAGAGACAAAGAAAAAAATTTCTTTAAAGAATGTATTTTGCTTCTGGCTACCATCTCTCTTAATCTCCTCTTACTTTTATTTTATTTCCCTCTCTTTCCCTTCTGTTGAGTTTTATATAGTTGTATTATTTATGTATTCTTTCCTCCTTTAACTAGTTCAGATGAGTGAGGTTCAAGGGCTATCACTCTTTCCTAATATCTCCTCCTTTGTATAACAACCCCCTTACCACCCCATTTAATAGATACTATTGTCCATTCCTTCCCTCTGTTCCCATCTTTGAGCATTATTCTAGTTCTTACCTTTCTTTTCTTCTTCATTCAGAACTAACAGATATACTACCCAAGATCACTATCTAACTAGATTCCATCTATATTAATTCCGAAGAACTGCATGTCTCATCTCTTTATAACAGAATATGTTTAACTAGGTTTGGTCCCTTGTGATTTTTTGCTCACGTTTATCTTTTTTAGGTGGCTCTTGATTAATGTTTTCATGTCAGATTTTCTACTCACCTCTAGTCATTTCATCAAGAAAAATTTTTCCTCTAGTTCTATAAAGATCCTTTATCCCCCTTGAATGGTTATATTCAGTTTTTTGGGGGGTAGTAATTTTTCTTTGTTAACCTAGATCTTTTGTCTTCTGGAATACTACCAAATTCCAATCTCCATGTTCTAAAAGGGTGATGCCTATAAAATCTTAAATGATCTTGATTGTGGCTCTTCATGATTTGAGTTCCACCCCCCCTTTCTGGCTGCTTGCAGTATTTTTTTTAACTTGACCCTAGAATTCAGGGTTTTGTTTCTAATATTCTAAGGAGTTTTCATTTTGGACTTCTTTTCAGTAGGTGCTTCATGAATTCTGTCCATTTCTATTTTACGCTCTTCTTCCAAAATGTCTAGGCAGTATGAACCTATGACATTTTTAAAAAATTATAAAAATTATGTCTAGGCTTTTGTTTTTGATGTTTGTGGCTTTCAAGTAGTGCAATTATTTTTGAATTATCTCTCCTCCTGGATCATTTTGCAACTGAGTTGACTTTCCTATGAATTATTTCTTCTATTGTTTCAGTTTTTAATTTGTTTTATTATTTCTCAGTGTCTCATGAAATCATTTAGGATGATTAAATGTCCAATTCTAATTTCCAAGGGATTATTTTCTTCAGCAAAGTTTTGTGTCTTTTTTCAAGCTAGTAATTTTCATTGCATGTTTTACTTCCATATCTCTTATTTGGTTATTGAAATAACTTTAATTTTTTATCATTTCATTCATATTTTCTTAGAATTGATGTTGGACTTTTGTCTAAGCTGAACATTTCTTTGAGGTGTTGCTAGTACATGGTTACAATTTGTTCAATTCTTCATTGTGTTTTAAATTCACCGGACACCACAAGAGCGGTTTATGGTTAGTTTCCATTAATTGTCATTTGCTCATTCTTCCAATCTATTTCTTGACTTCAGGCTTCATGCTAAATCTGGGCTCTGTACTCTACTAGAAGGATGTCTAGTCTGAGCTTCTAATCATCTCATGACCTTCTGCATCTTTCACAGCTCCGTCTAAGGGAAAATATATTCAGACTATTGTGCATATGCAATATTTATCACACACATATGAAGGTGTGTAGAATTACACAGGTGTATGTATTTGTATATATTGCACATATGTATATAATGTGACTACATATGAATGTGCATCAATGCACCAGTCCATATAGAGATAAAAACATATTCATGACTATAAAAAATAAACATTATGAGTTTTTCTTGTTTGCATTGTTTTATTGAATGTTTTATGTCTTCAGATCTATATAATATCACCCACAAAACACACCCAGCTCATCATTTTTAACCCCCAGCTTTTATCTTAGAATCAACACTAAATATAGATTCTAAGTCAGAAGAGCAGTAAGGGTGGGATACTTAGAGTTAAGTGACTTGCCTAAGATCATAGAGCTAGGAAGTGACTAAGGCCAGATCTAAACCCAGGACCTCTTGCTTCCAGGTCTGGATCTCCATCCACTGCTCCACCTCCCTGACCCTCAGCTCATTCTTTTTTAGCAAATCACTTCTATAGGAAACTTGAACAAAGTAGGCACTAGTATGTCAACAATATTTTTGTGAAGAATATATTTCTATCTTTTATATTTTTTTCTTGTCTTAAAATATTAAAAGATCAACAAAGCTATCTTTTGTTTGCAGCCAAGGTATGATTTCTCAATTGTGCATGTGCCTGGAAGTATGTTATTTGAGGAGATGTGTTATGGTGGTATTTTGGAGAACATTGGAGTATAGGATTCTTTGCAAGTATTTGTCACCTGTTTACTGTAAAAGTTTTACAGGCTATAGAATGATTTGCTAAAAACATTTTTTACAATTCTATCATTGATATTTTCATTACCTGTGTAGATCATGTACAGAAATGTTTTAGAAGTGAGAAATGAGGCATGTGTAAGCAATAATTATTCCTCTCTAGGCTATATCCAGAGATGAGAATATACCTTTAAATTCATCATGTTTAAGGGGAGCCTCAGCACCTAAGAAATGGCAGAGAAGGTATTCCAAAAATCCGAAGGTTTGAATACATGAGATATCTGAACTGTAGCCACATATTTGCCATGGACCCTGGATGAGTGGGGAGAAGGATCAAAGGATGTCCTAAATTCTTGGCGGAGATATTTTGTATCTGTTGTTCTCACTGCAAATGATCTTCTTTCTATAGTTATTGAAGGATGTCTGATTATTATGAATTTATTTTTTTCCATATAACTATTGAGGGGAAAACATCACCACAATGGAGAACAACCTTTGCTACTGCACAATCCAGGCTGATCCTTCTGGAATCATGTTTGTGAGAAACAGCCAAGTTCTGGGGACTAAATGATCAGTGAAATTGGGAGTCCTTCTTATACTTTATAACCATATACCATGGCTTCCTATTTCTTCCCCAGATACCATTCACTGTATCAATATACTTCATGCCTTTCCAATGGGTTTCTTGCTTGCCTGAATTTCCTCACCTGTCCCAAGGAGTCACCTAGTATTTTCAACTTCCTGAATCTCTTCCAGACTCATTTCAAATGTCTGCTTCTGCAGAGTCTCCCCGACTCCTTGGCCCCTCATGCTAATCCATTTCCTTGACCAGCACCTTCAATTTATAAAATCAGCATATTTCACCATCATAGCTCTTTATATGCTTCTTCAAGTACAGTGTAAGCTTCCTGAGAGCAGGGAATGTATTTATCCCTTTTTCTCACATGCTCTACAGGATGCTTGATATTTAATTAGTCCTGAATAAATACTTCTGAACTATTTGACTGAGACCTGAGAGGAAGCATAGGGGGAATAAAGGATTCTTGAATAGGAAAGGATCTGAGCTGGAAGTGAACACAGTCCTGAAAAGGTCAGAGCAACAGTGGCCCATTGAATACGAAGCATTATAACACAAAAGGAAAATGAGGGTTGGCAAGGTCTGCAAAGATCATTTTTTCCAGCTAGGTGATTTTATCAGTACAAGAAAGAGAGTCAAGAGAAATTTGGAAAGGTAAACTGATGTAAACATTTAGAAAAGCTTTCTTGATGATACAGTGCTAAAATTCTAAGAGGACAAAGAGAATCAAATGACCCTCCTGACACTTCATGTCTTCTAGGTGTATTGATGGAATTCAACAAAGAAAAAATACAAATCCTGGAAGTGAGTATATTCTATTCATTGAAAAGGAGGAGAAGAAGAAAAGGTAAAACAGACATCAGTATAGAGAGGAGGAAGCAGGCAGTGAATCTTGCTGGTTCTCAGAATTGAGATATTTGAGAAGTATATATACACATAAAGAAAGGCTTTGGGAGAAAAGGAAGAGGCAGAACCTCATTTTTATCTGAAAAGAACAAAGGAGTCTTAACAAAAGTATTCAAAATGTAGAAACCATTTGGTGGGGAAATTGCTAAAAATCAAGGGAGAAGAAAGGAAAGATGAGGAAAGATAGGACTTTCAAAGAGGAGATAATTCAAGGATGAGAATAATAATAGGTAAAATATTTTTTTAAGTTCAGATAAAAAGAGGGGGAAAACAAGGATGTAGACTATATGCATAGACTGCCTATTTGATGATTTTAGATTGGCTGTAAATAGAAGTATGTAACTAGAATTTAATATTATTAGACAATACAAGATGTCATAAAAAAGATAGTTTGACTGAATCCTCACTATTAAGAAGTGACAGAATAAAATGATTAAAATCAGGAGAATAATGTTTATAAAGATAATAGCATAATCCACATAATTAACCATATTAACAAGCAAACTGACAAAAATCACATGATTTTTTTCAATAAATGCAGGAAAAGCCTTTGACAAAATACAAATTCATTCTTAGTGAAAACACTAAAAAGCATAGGAATAGAAGGGCCTTTACTAAAAATAATAAACAGTATATTTCTAAAACCATCATCAAACATCATCTACAATGGGGATAAACTAGAAGCCTTCCCAATAAGATCAGGAGTGAAATAAGGATGCCCATTATCACCTCTATTATTGAACATTGTACTAGAAACACTAGCAGTAGCAATCAGAGAAGAAAAAATATTGAAGATATTAAGATAGGCCATGAGGAGACCAAGCTATCACTCTTTGCAGATGATACAATGGTCTACTTAAAGAATTCTAGAGAATCAACTAAAAAGTTAGTAGAAATAATCAACAACTTTAGCAAAGTAGCAGGATACAAATAAACCCACATAAATTATCAGCATTTCTATATATCTCCAACACATCTCGGCAGCAAGAACTAGAAAGAGAAATTACAATCATATCTAAGAGATATAATAATATATTATATGTTATATATAATAGATATAATCTATCTGCCGAGACAAACACAGGAATTATATGAACACAACTACAAAACACTCTCCACGAAATTAAAACTAGATCTAAACAATTGGAAAAACAAAGATTGTTCATGGGTAGGATGAGCTAATATAATAAAAATGACAATTCTACCCAAATTAATTTACTTATTTAGTGACATACCCATTGAATTACCAAAAAACTTGTTTTGCTAAATTAGAAAAAACCATAACAAAGTTCATTTGGATGAACAAAAGATCAAGGATATCCAGGGCAATCATGAAAATAAATGTGAAGGAAGGTGGTCTGGCAGTCCCAGATCTCAAACCATACTATAAAGCAGTGATCATCAAAACAATTTGGTACTGGCTAAGAGACAGAAAGAAGGATCAGTGGATTAGACTTCGGGAAAATGATCTCATCAAGACTGTCTATAATAAGCCCAATGATCCCAGCTTTTGGGACCAAAATCCACTATTCAGAAAAACTGCTGGGAAAATTGAAAGACAGTTTGGGAGAGATTAGGTTTGGATCACCATCTCACACCCTACACCAAGATAAACTCAAAATGGGTGAATGGCTTGAAAAAATATATATATATGTACATATGCATATATAGTATACATGTCAGATCTTTGGGAAAGGAAAGATTTTAAGACCAAGCAAAAGGTAGAAAAAAAACACAAAATACTAAATAAATAATTTTGATTACATTAAATTAAAAAAGGTTTGTACAAACAAAACCAATGCAACCAAAATTAGAAGGGAAATAACAAACTGGGAAAAAACCTTCATAACAAAAACCTCTGACAAAGGTCTAATTAATCAAATTTATAAAGAGTTAAATCAATTGAACAAAAAATCAAGCCATTCTCCAATTGATAAATGGGCAAGGGACATGGATAGGGAATTTTCAGATAAAGAAATCAAAACTATTAATAAGCACATAAAAAGTGTTCTAAATGTTTTATATTCAGAGGGATGCAAATCAAAATATCTCTGAGGTATCACCTCAAACCTAGCAGATTTGCTAAAGTGACAGCAAAGGAAAATAATCAGTGCTGGAAGGGATGTGGCAATGTTGGGATATTAAAACCATTCTGGAGGGCAATTTGGAAATATGCCCAAAGGGCGCTAAAAGACTGTCTGCCCTTTGATCCAGCCATAGAACTGCTGGGTTTATACCTCAAAGAGATAATAAGGAAAAAGACTTGTACAAGAATATTCATAGCTATGCTCTTTGTGTTGGCAAAAAATTGGAAAATGAGGGGATGTCCTTCAATTGGGGAATGGCTGAACAAATTGTGGTATATGTTGGTGATGGAATACTATTGTGCTCAAAGGAATAATAAACTGGAAGGATTCCATATGAACTGGAATGTCCTCCATGAACTGATGCAGAGTGAAAGGAGCAGAACCAGAACATCATACACAGAGACAGGATACAGTGTGGTACAGTCAAATGTAATGGACTTCTCCATTAGTGGCAATGTAGTGATCCTGAAATACCCGGAGGGATCTACAAGAAAGAACACTATCCACATTCAGAGGAAAAGCTGTGGGAGAAGAAATACAGCTGCTTCATTACATGGGTCGAGGGTGATATGACTGGGGATGTAGACTCTAAATGCAACATGGAAATAGGCTCTGATCAAGGACAGATGTCCAGTGGAATTGCACCACGGCTATGGGAACAGGTGGGGAAAGGGGAGGGAGGGAAAGAAATATGATTCCTGTAACCAAGGAATAATGTTCTAAATTGACTAAATAAAATTTTCAAAAAAAAAGATAATAAGATAGAAAGCAACACCAGCAGCAGAAACAAGAATAACATGAATTAAATCAAAACAAAATGAAATTGTTGAAGAATTGAGAACTCTGCACAATAATAACTAATAATGTCTCCAGGAACTATGGTGACAACCAATAGAGAAGTGGTGGACCCAAGAGAAATGTATATGACATTTAGGACATGGACAATGGATGAATTTGTTTCATTTGATTAAAATTATTAGTTAAAGAATGTTTCTTTTTCTACTCATATTTAATGGGAGGTGGAAGGTAAAAATAACACAAAAAAAGTGTGAAAGTAAAAATGAAGAATGATTTTTAACTATTTCTTTTATAAAAGAGAGAAGACAACAGAAAATGGAAATTCACAGTCAAAGATGAGGATTTTTTCCACCAAATAATATTTATAAATAATATTTAATCAATATATTGTTTGAATGTTAAAATATTATTTGCATTTAACTCATTAGTAATTTATAACAATGATTCTTAATGTGTATAATAGTTTATGATTCCTTTTTGGAAAAAACCCTAAGTTTTGTTCTATACATCATACAGAAACTCTTCATCATCAGAGGATGAAAATAATCCTTATATATTATGAACTGAAGAGAACAAAGAAAAACAATTGAAAACCCTCTTCCATAAGTTAGATTTTCAAAGGAGCTACCATAGTAGTATGGTTGGGGAAAAGTTTCTAGATTAAGAGATGAATAATTAACTCCTCATTATGCTGTGTACCACTGAAACTTTGGGGGTGTCAATTAAATACTCTGGATCACAGTTACTCCATTTCAGAAATATTGGGGTGGGAATAGATCTCTAACATTACCTTCAGGTCTGAACTGTGGAAATCAACAATCCTTGGAGGCACTCTTCATGTTTTCCCCCAGGTTTTTACTCTTCAGGTTCAATATTCTGAATCCCTATAATCAATTAGCATGTGGCATGGAGACCTGTCATTGTTTCATCTTGTTAGTCTCTCCTAGAAGCTCCCTAATCCATAATATCAATGTGTATAAAATCATGCGTAATGATCTAACCATCTCAGATCTCATTCAATGTATCCTCAGATCACCTTAGATATCACTCATGTCTTTTGGGTCCCTTACTACCCTACTGACTGTTGCAGAGATTGCAATGTATATAAAAACATCCAGAATTTATTGCAAAAAGCTGTATATTCATAACTCTGACCCCTTATACTTTTGAAGAAGATGTTTAGAGACACAGTGTAGAGCTTACTTTTAATTTCTATCATGCATACCCATCTATCTTGGTGATTACTGATGAATCAGCCACTGCTGGATAATTTCTTTGCTACTGTTGCCAAGATAATTACATTTACAACAAAATAAACCAGTTTGTCTTAGTGAGTATATTTTTAATTTTTTTGTCTGGAACTTCTTGGATTTAAATTGCATGTGTTGATGTGGACTGGGGTTACCATAACCCATAGACGATAAGATCCTTGAAGGTGGAAACTGCTTAAAGGTTTATTTGGATGCCACGATTCCCAGACTACCATAAGCTAACAGCAATCACATAATGAATGATTGGTCTTTGAGGTCTTCATCACCAAGCCTTCTCTACCTTGGGGTCCCAGAGACTTGCCTGAGGCATGTACTCAGAGACAGGACTTGACCCCACATATCCCTGATACCAAGGCTTGCCTTCTCTCCACTTGTTCTGGATGCCTATAATGACACTGATTGAAAAGGTCTGAGAAGTACTCCTTGTAGCCTTGATTTTCTGGGCATGCCCAGAAACCTCCACCCAGATCCCTATTCTCCTTCCCAGAATCCTAGGGCACTTGTCAGCCTATTTAGTGGTCAGCCTCTGGAGGCAGGTGTTGAGAGGAGAGATTCCAAGGAGGCTGAGTGTGAACAGCTGAACTTGGGAGAAAGCAGAAGGATTTTCTTCTTTGGGGAGCTAGATTTCTTGGCACTTCTCTTGGAGGTAAGTGAGAGGCTGGCAGCCTTGAGGATATAAGGTTATCTGGATTGAGTCATCCAGGGACAGATTTCATTCTTATCTTCTCCCACAAACCAGGTTGGCAGAGTAGGATCAGTTTGGAACTAACCTGTAGGGCTTTCCCTTTGCCTTCTTCTTTCTCACTGCTGTCTCCTGCAGTTACTAAACCAGTATCAGGAGATGATCTCCAGGCATGACTAAATCAGCCACCCTTTGGGACTCTGGCCTGAAGATGCTGTGAAGTAAAAGTTCAGCTCTTCTTGTGAGTTCACAACTGACATTGAAGTCCTGGATTACTGGTTTGTCAGAAATGGGAGAGAGTTGATCACTCCCTGGTCTGTGTCACCTAAGTCTATTTTTGGTCATTTTCCAGACCCAGACAAATAGCCTTCTTACCTTAGCCATGGGGGTCCAGTCCTGGCCCCTAAATTATAGCTGTATAACTGAGTGTCCCATCATCAACCAGGGAAATATTCTTATCTGACCCATAATCTTCTTGAACATTTAACTCTCTCCACTTCTGCTGGTGTGTCTAGTCCCTCACGACCCTTCATGACATGAAAAAAATAAAACTACAACATAAGACCTATATTTTGGATTCATGAATTTTTATGGACAATTTTTCAAACTCTACACAGGACTACAAAGGAAACTAATTAGATGGAAACACAGCTCTCAAAATGTTAAACAAGTTCACAGATAATAGGATAAAACCTCTCCTCTATTCTGTCCCTGCCTGAATTAGGAAGTTAGAGACTGGAAAGGGTTCTGATGAATATCTGAAGGATACTCCAATATCCCTGTAGCAGCAAGTAAAATGTGCCTAAAAAAGATAGCAGGGCATACAGTACAGAGAAAGCAGCAAAGGATAAGGGCGAAAATAGATAAAGTACTGGTTAATCTAATTTAAAAAAGAAAGAAGAAAATCAAATTAATAGTATCAAAGATAAAACAGGAGACCTCCCCTCCAATGAAGAGGAAATTAAGATAATTATTAAAAACTATTTTGTCCAACTATATGGCAATAAATATGATAATCTAGGTAAAATGACTGAATGTTTATAAAAATATAAATTGCCTAGATTAACAAAAGAGGAAATAGAATATTTAAATAATCCCATCTCAGAAAAAGAAATTGAACAACCATCAAGGAACTCCCTAAGAAACAATTTCCAGGGCCAGATGGATGCACAAGTGAATTCTATCAAACATTTAAGGAACCACTACTCCCAATAGTATACAAACTATTTGAAAAAAGAAGCAAAGAAGTTCTACCAAATTCCTTTTATGGCACAAATATGGAACTGATTCCAAAGCCAGACACTGAGGAAGAAAACTACAGACCAATCTTCCTAATGAACATAGATGCAAAAATCCTCAATAGAACACTAGCAAAAAGACCTCAGCAAATGATCACAAAGATTATTCACAAAGATATGATAGGATTCATACCAGGATTGAAAGGATGGTTCAGTATTAGGGAAACCATATCCACATAATTGACAATATTTAATAATTAAACGAATAGAAGTCACATGATCTCACTAGATTCAGAAAAAGATTTTCACAAAAAACAACACTCATTCCTATTGAAAACACTAGAAAGTATAGGAATAAAAGGGCCTTTCCTAAAAATAATAAGCAGTATATATTTAAAACCATCAGCAAGCATCATCTGCAATGGGGATAAACAAGAAGCTTTCCCAATAAGGTCAGGACTGAAACAAGGATGCCCATTATCACCTCTATTATATAACATTGTACTAGAAATACTAGCAGTAGCAATTAGAGAAGAAAAAGAAATTGAAGGCATTAAAATAGGCAATGAGGAGACCAAGCTATCACTCTTTGTGGATAATATGATGGTCTACTTAAAGAATCCTAGAGAATCAACTAAAAAGCTAGTGGAAATAATCAACAACTTTAGAAAACTTCCAAGATACAAAATAAACCCACATAAGTCATCAGCATTTGCATATATTTCCAAACATTTAAGCATCAAGAATTAGAAAGAGAAACTCCTTTTAAAAACTCCCTAGACAATATAAAATACTTAGGAAACTATCTGTCAAGACAAGCACAGGAACGATATGAACACAACTACAAAACACTGTCCACACAATTAAAACTATATCTAATTGGAAAACCATTAATTTTTGGATAGGATGAACTAATGTTGTAAAAAGACAATTTCACCCAAATTAATTTATTTACTTCCATACATATCAAACAAACAAGAATCGTTTTTATTGAATTAGAAAATATTATACAAAAGTACATTGGGAAGAAGAAAAGATCAAGGATATCCAGGGAACTCATGAAAAAAAAATGCAAAGGAAAGAGGACTTGCAGTCCCAGATCTCAAACTGTACTATAAAGCAGTGGTCATCAAAACATTTTGGTAATGGCTAAGAGACAGAAGGGAGGATCAGTGGAATAGACTGGGGGTAAATGACCTCAGCAAGATAGTCTATGATAAGTTCAAAGATCCCAAATTTTGAAACATGAACACAGTATTTGAAAAAACTGCTGGAAACTTGGTAAAAAATATGGGAGACATTAGTTTTAGAACAATGTCTTACACCCTAAACCAAAATCAACTCACAATGGGAAAATGATTTAAATATAAGGAAGGAAAATATAAGTTAATTCTAAATAAAAGATTTGAATTATTTGAATTCGAATGAGTATGTCATAGACAAACACACATCTGTATTTTTTCATTTTTTTTTCTAATTCAGAGGCAATGTAGGTTAATGTAGGCAATGGAGAGAGAGACTTGAGATCTCAAGGTAACGATGAATGAAAAACAATTCAAAAATCTCCCTCAGTTAAACAAGTTCTGTATAAAAATTCCCCACAAGGTTGAAATCAGAGCTACAAGGACTGAAGGGAAAAGTTCTTAAGCTTTTCATCAAGGTCTGGCAACTGTGTTCAGGGATGATCATGCCAAATCAGAGAAACAGTCCCTGTGCTAAGGAACTTCCATGCCAAGAGTGTGGGATTCAGGGGGAAACGTTTTGAACTATGAGGTACCAGAGATGATGAGTTGTTTCCCAGAACAATTAAATCTCATCCCCCTCCTACCTCCATTTGCCAGTTGTAATTGCAGTATGTTTTGATTCCTGTACCTAAACCCAAATTCAGTAGTGTGGTACGTGCAATTGGCTGCCAAGGAATTTGATGGGAAAGTTGGGTAAAGGAGAAATGATTTGGGCTAAATTACCAGGGGGCTTAGAATTCCACACTCTCACATTTTGGTCACTAGGTAGCCTTTTTGGTGTACTCTAGGTGCATCCTGCCCTCCTACAAAGTCATCAAGGGAAGATGAAGGAGCAAAGTGAGTGAGTGCACGTCTGGGGCTAGTTGCAGCTCTAATGCTGTAGGTCACAAAATATCCACAAAGAAAGTCATTAGAAACAGTACTATATAGAGTGTAGAGAAGGACCAACTTGGGGAAAGGATTCCTTGTCTCTGAAACCTTGTGACTCATTGATCTTCAGCAAAGGGTCCAGGTCAATCATTCAGGAATTCTACAGGACTCGTAGATCCGCATCATTGGAGTGAACTTCCACACGTAGGACAGCCACACTCTAATGAAATCACAGCTATAGAAATTAAATAACTAGTGAAGGTTCTGTGTAACAGCATTTAAAATATTCTTTGGGCTAGTCATTGAGTTAAACCCATGGTTACTTCATTGCAATGAAAGAGCTACTCTTTACCCTTCTTCCATTCTCAACTCCAGAAACACCACTTATGACAAACAAGGGGATTCTTTGTCTCACTGAGGGATGATTGATGAAGTTCCCAAATGCAGGGTTCGGAAATGAGGTATAATGGAATTTTTGAAAGAGGTTGAATTGATTCTTCACCAGCAAATTCTCTCTGTATTGTTTCAGGAGCCTGGAGTGAAACATACCTGCTCAGTTTTGACAAGGGATGGTGTGATTTAATATATCCAATGGTGGCAAGCCTGAGGAGTGGTGAAGATTAAACTGTCCGC
This sequence comes from Monodelphis domestica, assembly GCF_027887165.1. Taxonomy (NCBI): domain Eukaryota; kingdom Metazoa; phylum Chordata; class Mammalia; order Didelphimorphia; family Didelphidae; genus Monodelphis; species Monodelphis domestica. Next base: position 18,558,007 of record NC_077228.1, read on the forward strand.
AAAGCAAAAGTTTGCAGGAGAAGACACTACCCAACGAGAAAAACAGATCCAGACCCAGGGCAAATCCAGAGCTGAAAAACCTTCTATAGTTCCAGCTGTGAAAACTACAGATGACGTGTTTAGGTATTGTTCCCAATAAGCTGGAACATTAATACTGCATACCTTGGTCAGATTCAGAAATGGATCCCACTCAGGACACTCGGACAGAGCTATTTTTGACTCCGTCACACATCCTTGAGAGTGATTTATTAGATACAGTCTTCAGCTGTTTTCAATGTGGAGAAAAGTTCATTTGGAAGGAAAATTACATTGCTCATCAAAACAGTCATAGAAGAGAAAGAACTCACTACCATGTGGATTATTCTAAAGAGTTCTTTATTGATGAAACCAATCATCTTCAACAAACAGAGAAGCCCAGTATATCTGATTTATTCAATTTATTTAGCGAGTATGATATTGAAGAGGGGATGAAGTTGCATACATTTAAGCCAGGTGAAAAAGCATCTAGAAATCAACTAAATGCAAAAAACTACCAAAAGAGACGCAGCAGGTACAGATGTCAGATATGTGGAAAAGAGTTTCTGTGTTTGTCAAGTTTGGTTTTTCATGTGAAGAGTCATAGAAGTGATCCAAAATTTAAATGTAATAAATGTGACAGAGAGTTTTTGAAGCAAGAATCTCTCGATGTCCATATTAATACTCATTTAGAAAGAAAATCTTATCAATGTACTCTATGTGGGAAAAGTTATTTTAGAAAAGACAGACTAATTATTCATGAGAGATGTCATAACCAAGAGAAATATTTTCAATGTGATGAGTGTGGAAAAAAATTCAATGATCCATCAAGTTTTAGTCGCCATTTGAAGTTACACAAAGAGGATAAAAATTTACACTGTGACATTTGTGGAAAAGGATTCATTCATCAATCCAATTTAATTGCTCATCGGACAGTACACAGTGAGCAGAAAGACCACAAATGTGATGATTGTGGTAAAGCATATAAGAGTGAAAGCAGTTTAATTCGTCATCAAAAGACTAAACATGGACTAACTCAGTAAACAATATCCATGTGGCAAAGCATTTCTTAAAAAAGATCAACTTCTTATGCATAATAGGATTGATGGAAGAGAGAGACCTTATCAATATGGTGTGTGTGTGTGTGTGTGTGTGTGTGTGTGTGTGTGTGTGTGTGTGTTGAATGTGGCAGAACCACCAGGGTTCATATTTTTAGAGCCATTTTTAGAGATATCAGAAAGTACACAGGGGTGAAATCAAATGATGACCAAGACACCAATCATGCTTTCACACTGGGCAGTAGACGAAATCCATCAGAAAAGTTACACTAGAGAAATCTCCCACTGAAGACAAGTCACAGACAATCTAAACCTTGAACCTGGATATTGGTGGGGAGGAAATCAACACCTGGGGAAACTGGGGAAATAGATGACATGTGGGTAACACTTATCCAAAGGGCATACTTAGAATGCTCCTGGGAAACTAACTGTGACCTCAAGCACTGTCCATGGTGATCACTTGAATCAATCATAAATTGCTCTTGAAATACCCAGTTTTTGTGGTTGCTTTTTCCTTGTTGGTGGGAGATTCTAGGAGGTGTTTGTTTCCTTTCTTGGTTTCTCCGTTTAAAAAGATCCAAGGATTTACCTTAGATGTCAGGTTCAACATGAGGGAGATACTGGTTCCTTTCATGAGTGGTTTTCTAGTCTAACTGAAGTTCTCAACATGGGAAAAACTACTCTGAGAAAAAGGCCATTTCACTTTAGGAAACTGGCTCTTGGGAAGCAGGTTTTTTTCGCCCTTTCTACATCTATCAAGGCTGAATCTGTTTGTTTATATCGTCTGTCCAATGTTCTTACTTCTAACTTTTCAGCTGAAAAGCAGGTCAAATCAGTTGCCTCTTCACAGTGATTTCCCAAATGCCCATATCTCTAGAGTTCACAATATTGTCCTGAGAGGGTGCTTTAGGGTGTTCTGATGTAAGTAACTACTTCAGGTAAGACATAGGGAAACTGGGGACAAGCAGAATTAAAACTCTGCACAAGGCTGAAGAGATAGTGGGTGTCGTCATGACTATCTAATCCCAGGTTACCTGATACCTAATCCAGGGTCTCATGTACATCAGTAATTAACGGCTTCATTTGATGGTTATTCTGGTCATTTTTTCATCTTCCCATTCCCCAAAGAAGTGACCAACCAACCAATTTCAACTGAATTGCTGACACAACTTCTTAGAAGCTGGACAATATTTTAAGTTCTGAGTCTCAGTTTCCTCAGATTTCAAATGAAGATACTCAACGTGTTCATAGCTAACTTGCTAAGGGAAGGTCACTTCCTTGTAAACCTTAAATCAGACACAATAACAAGGGACCAGATTATCTTCTTCAGTATTTTGAATATTTGCCATACAAATGTTTTGTCAAAAGTATATATACATATAAATATAAATATAAATAAAAATAAATAAATCCACACACACACACATGCACACATTCCAAACCAGCCCTTCTCATTTTAAATCTGCTTCTTTATGGAACAATGTTTAGCTTTGGTTTTTGTCCATTCAGTTAACCATTTGTTTTTCGTGAGTGAATTCATCTTATTAAGAAAGTTATACTGATTGGTTGTGTATTTCCCTTCATTCTTTTTCCTCACTAGTTTTCCTTCTCTGGCTCTGTTTATCCTATTCCTCTTCAGAAGTCTAATTTCCTTTTAGCCATTATCTCTGCATCCTTTCTTTGAGTCTCTCCCCTATCTTATCCCTCCCCCTCACCCTTTTCATTATTCATATAGTAAAAATAATGGGCTGTAGGAGAATGTATTATGCTTCAGCTAACAACAACAACAAAAGCAGGAGTAGTGATCATGATTTAAGACAAAAATTAAAGTGAAAATAGGCCTAATTGAAAGGGAGCAACAGGGAAAGTACACTATGTTAAAAGATACTAAGAATAATGGAACATTATTAATACTTAAATCTGCATGTGCCAAATGTTATAGCATCCACATTTTAAAAATCAAAAGACTTGTAGGTGGAAAAAAAAACTATTATAGTAGGAGACTTAACCTCGCAGAACTAAAATCTAAACCAAAAATAAATAAGAACAAAGTCAAAGATAGGAATGTAATCTTAGATAATCTGGAGATGATAGAGATGTGGAGAAAACTGAACAGGAATGGAAAGGAATATTCTTTTTTCTCAGAGGTACATGGCACCTTTACAAAAAATGACCATATATTGAAGAGTCAAACCATGTTCTTAAATGCATGAATATTAAAGATATTCTTTTAGAGCATAAAGCAATTACAATATGTTTAATAAAGGGTCAGGGACATGGTATAAAATTAATTATAGACTAAATAATTTAATTTTAAAGAATAAGTATATTAAAAACAAGTCATAGAAACAAATAATTTTATTAAAGAAATGATAGTACTGATACAACATACCCAGATCAATAGAATACAACAAAAGCAGCAACAGAGGAAAAATTACATTTCCAAATGTTTATGTCAACAAAATGAAGAAAGAAAAGATCAATGAATTTTAGAAAAAGAGATGGAATAGGTCATAATGAATTTCCTAAGAAAAAGGCATCAGGCCCAGATGGATTAACAAGTGAAATCTACCAAACATTTAATGATCACCTACTTCTAATATTAAATTAATTATTTAAAATAATTGCTAAACAAGAGATTGACTTCCGGGTAAGCATGGTGGCAAACTAGATGTGGTGTGCTTCCTCTCCTCAGACTCACCAATATTGCCTATCTCAAAAGAACCAAAACACCCTCTTCATAAGAACAAAAGGAATCTTCAGTAGGGAGCAGCTCTGAAGAAAGCCTGCCCATCTCACTCAGATCTCTGATGAAAAAGGGAAGGAAAAAACCACACTGATAGAAAATTGCGCCCAGGAAACACAACCTCCATCCACCACCAAAAAAAAATTGAAAAAGAAGGCTTTGACCCTCAAAAAATTTTATGGAGGAAAAACCCAGGCTACAGAAGAAAAAGAGGAGGAAATTCAAACAATGCCAAAACCTTCAAAAAAATGGAAATTCCCCACAAGCTCTGAAAGAATTTAAATTTGAGCTTATCCAAAAGATGGAAGCCTTCTGGAAAGAAAAGTGGCAAATGTTTCAAAAAGAAAATCAACAAATTATATCAGAGAACCAAAAATTTAAAGCTGAATACCAAAAGGTTAAAGCAGAAAATCAAGAGATTATAACAGAAAACCAGGCCTTAAGGACCAGAATTGAGCAACTGGAAACCAATGATCTTGCAAAACAGCAAGAATTAATAAAGCAAAGTCAAAAGACTGACAAATTAGAAGAAGATTTAAAACATCTCACTGACAATGTGACAGATGAGGAAAACAGAGGAAGGAAAGACAATTTGAGAATCATTGGTCTACCTGAAAACCTAGAAATAAACAGAAATGTTGACACCATACTATATGAGATCATCCAAGAAAACTGCCCTGAAGTTCTTGAATAAGTGGGAAAAATAAACATTGAAAGAGTTCATAGAACACCCTCTACACTAAACCCTAAAAATACAACTCCCAGAAATGTAATTGTCAAATTCCAGAGATTTCAAGCTAAGGAGAAAATTCTACAAAAAGCCAAGAAGAAGCAGTTTTAATACCAAGGAGCACTAATCAGGATCAAACAGGACCTGGCAGCTTCCCACACTAATGGACTGCAAGGCCTGGAACACGATATCAGAAGGGCAAGAGAACTGGGACTTCAACCACGGATCACCTATCCATCAAAACTGACTATATACTTCCAAGGGAAAGTATGGTCATTCAACAAAATAGAAGATTTCCATCTATTTGCAAGGCAAAGACCAGAACTCAGTGGAAAGTTTGATATCCAAACACAAAGATCAAGAGAAAAATAAAAAGGTAAGTATGAAAGAGAGGGAAAAGGAGAAAAATGTTTTTTTTTAATTTTGTTCAAACTCTCTTCAAGGGCTACAATTAGATTAGATTATATATATTAATATATGGGGAAATATTATTTGTAACTCTCAAAAATTATATTCACTATTATAATAATTAGAAGAATCACTCATAGGAAAAGATTGGGGCATCAAGGGCTATGATATGATATGCAAAAAAAAAGAAAGGAAAAGGGTAGGGGGAATCGATGATGGCATAGTTAAAGAAATAAAATAAATAGAATAATCTTTGTCACACAAAGATACACACGGGAAGGGGAGGGGAAGAATAGTCTTATAAGAGGGAGAGGAAGAGAGTGCTAATAAGTAATACTTAAACCTTACTCTCAGTGAAATAAACTCTGAGAGGGAAGAGCATTCAGATCCATTGGGATCTTGAAGTCTATCTTACTCAAAGGGCAAGGGAGAATGGTAAACTAAGGGGGTAGGGGGAGGGAATACAAAAAGGAAGGGAAGGAGAGGGGGGGAAGGGAACCTAACAGACCCTAAAAAAACAAGAAGGGAATAAAAAAGGAGGGGCCAGAAAGGGAATCATACTAAGGGAGGGAATTAGGGGGATTGACTAAAAGTAAACCACTGGTTTAAAAAGGATATAGCTAAAGAAAGGTCAGAACTAGGGGAAGATATCAAAATGCCAGGGAATTCACAAGTGACAATCATAACTTTGAATGTGAATGGGATGGACTCACCCATAAAACATAGACAAATAGGAGAGTGGATTAGATTCCAAAATCCTACCATATGTTGTCTCCAAGAAACACATGTGGCAGGTAGCTACTCACAAGGTCAGAATTAATGTTTGGAGCAAGACCTATTGGGCCTCAAATGACAGAAAGAAAGCAGGAGTTGCAATTATGATATCCAACAAAGTCAAAGTAAAAATAGACCTAATTAAAAGGGATAGGAAAGGTAAATACATCCTGATAAAAGGGAGTATACAGAATGAGGGAATATCACTAATCAACATGTATGCACCAAATGATATAGCACCCATATTTCTAATGGAGAAACTAGTAGAATTGAAGGAGGAAATAGACAGTAAAACTATACTAGTGAGAGAACTAAAACTACAGCTATCAAATTTAGATAAATCAAATTTAAAAAAATAAGAAAGAGGTAAAAGAGGTGAATGAAATCATAGAAAAATTAGAGTTAATAGATATATGGAGAAAAATAAAAGGGACAAAAAGGAATACACCTTCTGTTCAGCAGCACATGGCACATTCACAAAGATTGACCATGTACTAGGTCATAAAAACATGGCATACAAATGCAGAAAAGCAAAAACAACAAATGCAACCTTTTCAGATCATAAGGCAATAAAAATAATGATCAGCCATTCTCCAATTGATAAATGGGCAAGGGATATGAATAGGCAGTTTTCAGTTAAAGAAATAAAAAATATTAAGAAGCACATGAAAAACTGTTCTAAATCTCTTATAATTAGAGAAATGCAAATCAAAACAACTCTGAGGTATCACCTCACACCTAGCAGATTGGCTAACATGACAGCAAAGGAAAGTAATGAATGCTGGAGGGGATGTGGCAAAGTCTGGACATTAATTCATTGTTGGTGGAGTTGTGAATTGATCCAACCATTCTGGAGGGCAATTTGGAACTATGCCCAAAGGGCACTAAAAGACTACCTACCTTTTGACCCACAGCACTGCTGGGTTTGTACCCCAAAGAGATAATAAGGAAAAAGACTTGTACAAGAATATTCATAGCTGCACTCTTTGTGGTGGCCAAAAATTAGAAAATGAGGGGATGCCCTTCGATTGGGGAATGGCTGAACACATTGTGGTATTTCTTGGTGATGGAATACTATTGTGCTCAAAGGAATAATAAAGTGGAGGAATTCCATGGGGACTGGAACAACCTCCAGGAATTGATGCAGAGTGAGAGGAACAGAGCCAGGAGAACATTGTACATAGAGACTAACACACTGTGGCACAATCAAACGTAATGGACTTCTCCATTAGTGGCAATGCAGTGATCCTGAACAATCTGTAGGAATCTATGAGAAAAACACTATCCACAAGCAGAAGACAATCTATGGGAGTAAAAACACTGAGGAAAGGCATCTGCTTGACTACAAGGGATGAGGGGATATGATTGGTGATAGACTCTACTTGAACATCCTAATGCAAATACCAATAACAAGGAAATGGGTTCAGATCAAAGACACATGTGATACCCAGTGGAATCACGCGTCAGCCATGGGAGGGGTGGGAGGAAAAGAAAATGATTTTTGTATCCAAGGAATAATGTTTGAAAACGACCAAATAAAAATAATGTCTAAATACAATAAATAAATAAAATAAAATAATTGCTAAAGGAGGCCTGTAAAGTTCCTTTTTGGAAGTCAATATCCTTTTTGGAAGTCAATATGGTACTGATAACTAAACCAGGAAGATCAAAAACAAAAAAAATTATGAACAATCAATCAATATAGATATAAATATTCTAAATAATACATTAGATAGGAACCTCTAATAATATATTCCAAAACTTATGTATTATGACCAGAAAGGATTTATACTAGGTATGCAAGGATGATTTAATATAAAGAAAACCATATAGTTGACTATATCAATAAATGTAAAAATCATGATTATATCAATAGCTTCTGGTAAAGCTTTTGACAAAATACAATACTTATTCCTACTAGAAAAAATACATGGAAGCATAGGAATAAATAGATTTTTCCTAGAATGGTAAGGAAACATATAATCAGAGAAATGCAAATCAAAACGACTCTGGGGTATAGCAGATTGGATAACATGACAGCAACAGAAAGTGATGAGTGCTGGAGGGGATGTGGCAAAGTTGAGACATTTATTCATTGCTGGTGGAGTTGTGAATTGATGCAGCCATTCTGTAGGGCAAACTGGAACTATGCCCAAAGGATGCTAAAAGCCTGCCCTTTGATCCAGCCATAGCACTGCTGGGTTTGTACCCCAAAGAGATAATAAGGAAAAAGACTTGTACAAGAATATTCATAGCTGCACTCTTTGTGGTGGCCAAAAATTGGAAAATGAGGGGATGCCCTTCAATTGGGGAATGGCTGAACACATTGTGGTGTATGTTGGTGATGGAATACTATTGTGCTCAAAGGAATAATAAAGTGGAGGAATTCCATGGAGACTTGAACAACCTCCAGGAAGTGAGAGCAGCAGAACCAGGAGAACGTTGTACACAGAGACTGATACACTGTGGCACAATCTAACGTAATGGACTTCTCCATTAGTGGCCATGCAGTGATCCTGAACAACTTGGAGGAACCTACTAGAAAAACCATTATCCACATCCAGAGGAAACACAGTTGGAGTAAAAACACCAAAGAAACACAACTGCTTGAATACATGGTTCAAAGAGTTATGGTTGGGCATGTAGACTCTAAACAATCACCCTAGTGCAAACAACAACATCGAAATGGGTTCTGATCAAGGACACAAGTAATACCCAAGTAATACCCAATGAAATTGCAAGTTGGCTGCGGGAAGAGTGGGTGGAGGGGAGGGAGCGAAATAAAGTGATTATTGTAACCAAGGAATTATGTTCTAAATTGACTAAATAAACTTATTCAAATGGATAAAAGAAAATAAAAATAAATTTGAGGAATTAGAATGGTCAAAAGTATACTTTTTAAAAAATATCAGATTTTAAATAATTGGAGAAATCTAAATTGTTCATTGGTGGGTAAAGCTGATATGTTAAAAATCACAATTTTATTTTAATCTACTTAGCCATTGCCATGACACACACAAAAAAACTTCTATTTAACTATAAAAAATATTAACTAAGTTCATTTGAAAAAACAAAAGATTAAGAAAATAAGAAGGGGGGGGGCATCTGGGTAGCTCAGTGGATTGAGAGCTAGCCCTAGAGACGGGAGGTCCTAGGTTCAAATCTGGCCTCAGACATTTCCCAGCTGTGTGACCCTGGGCAAGTCACTTGACCCCCATTGCCTAGCCCTTACCACTCTTCTGCCTTGGAGCCAATATACAGTATTGACTCCAAGACGGAAGGTAAGGGTTTAAAAAAAAAAAAGAAAATAAGAGGGGGGCAACTACATGGCTCAGTGGATTGAGAGCCAGGCCTAGAAATGGGAGGTCTTGGGTTCAAATCTGAACTTTGTCGCTACATTATAATCTTCCTGAGAGCAGGGAATGTATTTTTCCCTTTTACCAAGTGCTCGACAGGATATGTGATATTTAATAAGTCCTGAATAAATGCTTGTGGACTGTTTGATTGAGACCCGAGAGAAAGCATAGGGGGAATAAAGGAATTATGGATCTAGAAAGGATCTGAGCTGTATGTGACCCCAATCCTGAGACTTTCAAAAAGGAGCTAATGGAAGGATGAGAATAATCATAAGTAAAATAAAAATCTTTTAAGTTCAACTAACAATAAGGGAAAAGAGGATATAGACAATATGCCTTAGAATGCCTATTTGATTATTGTGGATTGGCTGTAAATAGAAGTATGTAAGTGCAATTTAATATTATTAGACAATATATCATAAAAGAGATAGTATGATTGAATCCTCACTATTAAGAAGTGAAAGGGTAAAGTGATTAAAACTAGGAAAAATGTTTATAAAAAGATAATAACATAGAAAGCAACACTAACCCCGCCTCCAATAGCAACAGCAATAACATGAATTCAATCAAAGCAAAACAACATCTTTGAAGACTTAAGAGATCTGGACAAAAATGACTAATCCTGTCTCCAGGAGCTATGGTGACAACCATTGGAGCCCCAAGAGAAATATATATAAATTTGGGGTATGGACAATGGATGAATTTGTGTTCTCTGATTAAACTTATTAGTTACAGAGTTTTAATTTTTCTATTCAGATTTAATGGGGGATGGAGGGTAACAATAACAATACAAAAAGTATGAATGAAAAATGATGAATGATTCAAACCTTTTTTTATAAAATAGAGAGAAGATAACAGAAATAGAAATTCACAGTCAAGGATGGGGATTTTTTCCCACAAAATAATTTTTTCCAAATAATATTTTAATCAATATATTTTTCTACATTTAAAATATTATTTGCATCTACTTCATTAGTAATTTATAACAATGATTCCTAATGTGGATAAAAGTTTATGATTCCTTTTTGAAAAAGAATTAAATTTTGTTATATAAATCATACATGAACCCTTCATTATCAGAGGATAAAAATAACTCATATATTTTGAACTGAAGAGAACAAAGGAAAAGAATCCCAAACTCTCTTTCATAGGTTAGATTTTTCAAAGGACCTACCTTAGTACTATGGTTGGGGTAAAATTTCTAGATTAACACATGAATAATTAAATCCTCATTCTGCTGTGTACCACTGAAACTTTGGGGGTGTCAATTAAATATTTTGGGTCACAGTTCCTCCATTTCTGAAATATTGGGGTGGGAATAGATCTCTAACATTACCTTCAGGTCTGAACTGTGGAAATCAACAATCCTTGGAGGCACTCTCCATGTTTTCCCCAAGGCTTTTCCTCTTCAGGCTCAATATTTTGAATCCCTACAATCAATTATCATGTGGCATGGAGAGCTGCCATTGTTGCATCTTGTTGGTCTCACGTAGAAGCTGTCCAGTCTAGCAATACCCTCCCTAATTATCATATCAATAAGAATATAAAGTAGTAGAGTAAGGACCTAACCATGTCAGATCTCATTCAATGTATCCTCAGATCACCTTAGATATCATTCTTGTATTTGGTATCCCTTCATACACTATTGACTGTTGTGGAGATTGCAATGTATATAAAAACATCCAGAATGTATTGCAAAAAGCTGTATATTCATAACTCTGACCCCTTATACTTTTGAAGAAGATGATTAGAGACACAGTGTAGAGCTTACCTTTAAATTCTATCATGCTTACCCATCTATCTTGGTGATTGCTGATGAATCAGCCACTGCTGAATAATTTGTTTGCTACTTTTACCAAGATAATTACATTTACAACAAAATAAACCAGTTTGTCTTAGTGAGTATATTTCTAAATTTTTTGTCTGGAAATTCTTGGATTTAAATTGCATGTGTTGACATTGATTAGGGTTACCATAACCCATAGAAGGTAAGATCCTTGAAGGTGGGAACTGCTTAAAGGTTTATTTGGATGCCACGATTCCCAGACTACCATAAGCTAACAGCAATCACATAATGAATGATTGGTCTTTGAGGTCTTCATCACCAAGCCTTCTCTAACTTGGGGTCCCAGAGACTTGCCTGAGGCATGTACTCAGAGACAGGACTTGACCCCACATATCCCTGATACCAAGGCTTGCCCTCTCTCCACTTGTTCTGGATGCCTATAATGACACTGATTGAAAAGGTCTGAGAAGTACTCCTTGTAGCCTTGATTTTCTGGGCATGCCCAGAAACCTCCACCCAGATCCCTATTCTCCTTCCCAGAATCCTAGGGCACTTGTCAGCCTATTTAGTGGTCAGCCTCTGGAGGCAGGTGTTGAGAGGAGAGATTCCAAGGAGGCTGAGTGTGAACAGCTGAACTTGGGAGAAAGCAGAAGGATTTTCTTCTTTGGGGAGCTAGATTTCTTGGCACTTCTCTTGGAGGTAAGTGAGAGGCTGGCAGCCTTGAGGATATAAGGTTATCTGGATTGAGTCATCCAGGGACAGATTTCATTCTTATCTTCTCCCACAAACCAGGTTGGCAGAGTAGGATCAGTTTGGAACTAACCTGTAGGGCTTTCCCTTTGCCTTCTTCTTTCTCACTGCTGTCTCCTGCAGTTACTAAACCAGTATCAGGAGATGATCTCCAGGCATGACTAAATCAGCCACCCTTTGGGACTCTGGCCTGAAGATGCTGTGAAGTAAAAGTTCAGCTCTTCTTGTGAGTTCCCAACTGATATTGAAGTCCTGGGTTACTGGTTTGTCAGAAATGGGAGAGAGTTGATCACTCCCTGGTCTGTGGCACCTAAGTCTATTTTTGGTCATTTTCCAGACCCAGACAAATAGCCTTCTTACCTTAGCCATGGGGGTCCAGTCCTGGCCCCTAAATTACAGCTGTATAACTGAGTGTCCCATCATCAACCAGGGAAATATTCTTATCTGACCCATAATCTTCTTGAACATTTAACTCTCTCAACTTCTGCTGGTGTGTCTAGTCCCTCACGACCCTGCATCACATGAAAAAAGAAAACTACAACATGAGACCTACATTTGGGATTCATGATTTTTCTATGAACAATTTTCCAAACTCTACACAGGACTACAAAGGAAACTAATTAGATGGAAACACAGCTCTCAAAATGTTAAACAAGTTCACAGACAATAGGATAAAACCTCTCCTCTATTCTGTCCCTGCCTGAATTAGGAAGTTAGAGACTGGAAAGGGTTCTGATGTAAATCTGAAGGATACTCCAATATCCCTATAGCAGCAAGTAAAATGTGTCTGAAAAAGACAGCAGGGCATATAGTTACAGAGAAAGCAGAAAGAAACCAGAAAGTACTGGTTAATCTAAGGTGAAAATAGCTAAAGTATGGGTTAATCTAATTTTAAAAAGAAAGAAGAAAATCAAATTAATAGTATCAAAGATAAAAAGGGAGACCTCCCCTTCAATGAAGAGGAAATTAAGATAGTTATTAAAAAGTATTTTGCCCAATTATATGGCAAAAAATATGACAATCTAGGTGCTAAAGGTTTATAAAAATATAAATTGCCTAGATTAACAAAAGAGGAAATGGAATACTTAAATAATTCCACCTCAGAAAAAGAAATTGAACAAACCATCAAGGAACTCCCTAAGAAAAAATTTCCAGGGCCAGGTGGATGCACAAGTGAATTCTATCAAACATTTAAGGAACAACTAATCCCAATAGTATACAAACTATTTGACAAAAGAAGCAAAGAATTTCTACCAAATTCCTTTTATGGCACAAATATGGAACTGATTCCAAAGCCAGACAGACCAAAAACTGAGAAAACTACTGACCAATTTAAATAATGAACATAGATCCAAAAATTTTCAATACAACACTAGAAAAAGACAACAGCAAATGATCACAAGGGTTATTCACTAAGATCAGGAGGGATTTATACCAGGAATGCAAGGATGGTTCAATGTTAGGGAAATCATCCACATAATTGACAATATCAATAATTAAACAAACAGAAGTCACATGATCTCACTAGATTCAGAAAAAGTCTTTGATAAAATACAACACTCATTCCTATTGAAAACACTAGAAAGTATAGGAATAGAAGGGCCTTTCCTAAAAAGAATAAGCAGTGTGTATTTAAAACCATCAGCAAGCATCATCTACAATGGGGATAGACTAGAAACCTTCCCAATAAGATCAGGAGTGAACAAGGATGCCCATTATCACCTCTATTATTGAACATTGTACTAGAAACACTAGCAGTAGCAATTAGAGAAGAAAAAGAAATTGAAGGCATCAAAATAGGCAAGGAGGAGACTAAGCTAGCACTCTTTGCAGATGATATGATGGTCTACTTAAACAATCCTAGAAAATCAAACAAAAAGCTAGTGGAAATAAGCAACAACAATGTTGCAGGATACAAAATAAACTCACATAAGTCATCAGCATTTGCATATTTCCAAACAGCTGAGCAGCAAGAATTAGAAAGAGAAATTCCTTTTAAAATTTCCCTAGACAATATAAAATACTTGGGAATCTATCTGCCAAGATAAACATAGGAACGCTATATGAACAAAACTACAAAACACTTTCCACACAATTAAAACTATATCTAAATAATTGGAAAAACATTAATAGCTCATGGGTAGGATGAGCTAATGTTGTAAAAAAGACAATTGCACCCACATTAATTTACTTATTTAATTCCATATGTATCAAACTACCAAGAAACTTTTTTATTAAATTAGAATATATGACACAAAAGTGCATTGGGAAGAAGAAAATATCAAGGATATCCAGGGAATTCATGAAAAAAAAAATGCGAAGGAAGGTGGCCTTGCAGTCCCAGATCTCAAACTACACTATAAAGCAGTGGTCATCAAAGCATATTGGTAATGGCTAAGACAGAAGGGAGCATCAGTGGAAGAGATTTGGGGTAAGTGAGCTGAGTAAGACATGATAAGCCCAAAGATCCCGACTTTTGGGACATGAACCCATTATTTGACAAAAACTGCTGGAAACATGGAAAATGGTATAGGAGGCATTAATTTTAGAGCACTGTCTCACACCCTATATGAAGAAAAATTCAAAATGGGTAAATGATTTAAATATAAGGAAGGAAAGTATAAGTTAAATCTAAGTAAATGATTTGAATTGTTTGAATTTGAATGATTATGTTATAGACAAACACCCATCTGTATTTTTCCATTTTTTTTCTAATTCAGAGGCAATGTAGGTTAATGTAGGCAATGGAGAGAGAGACTTGAGATCTCAGGGTAATGATGAATGAAAAACAATTCAAAAATCTCCCTCTGTTAAACAAGTTCTGTATAAAAATTCCCCACAAGGTTGAAATCAGAGCTACAAGGACTGAAGGGAAAAGTTCTTAAGCTTTTCATCAAGGTCTGGCAACTGTGTTCAGGGATGATCATGCCAAATCAGAGAAACAGTCCCTGTGCTAAGGAACTTCCATGCCAAGAGTGTGGGATTCAGGGGGAAACGTTTTGAACTACGAGGTACCAGAGATGATGAGTTGATTCCCAGAACAATTAAATCTCATCCCCCTCCTACCTCCATTTGCCAGTTGTAATTGCAGTATATTTTGATTCCTGTACCTAAACCCAAATTCAGTAGGGTGGTACGTGCAATTGGCTGCCAAGGAATTTGATGGGAAAGTTGGGTAAAGGAGAAATGATTTGGGCTAAATTACCAGGGGGCTTAGAATTCCACACTCTCACATTTTGGTCACAAGGTAGCCTTTTTGGTGTACTCTAGGTGCATCCTGCCCTCCTACAAAGTCATCAAGGGAAGATGAAGGAGCAGAGTGAGTGAGTGCACGTCTGGGGCTAGTTGCAGCTCTAATGCTGTAGGTCACAAAATATCTACAAAGAAAGTCATTAGAAACAGTACTATATAGAGTGTAGAGAAGGACCAACTTGGGGAAAGGATTCCTTGTCTCTGAAACCTTGTGACTCACTGATCTTCAGCAAAGGGTCCAGGTCAATCATTCAGGAATTCTACAGGACTCGTAGATCCGCATCATTGGAGTGAACTTCCACACGTAGGACAGCCACACTCTAATGAAATCACAGCTATAGAAATTAAATAACTAGAGAAGGTTCTGTGTAGCAGCATTTAAAATATTCTTTGTGCTAGTCATTGAGTTAAACCCATGGTTACTTCATTGCAATGAAAGAGCTACTCTTTACCCTTCTTCCATTCTCAACTCCAGAAACACCACTTAAGACAAACAAGGGGATTCTTTGTCTCACTGAGGGATGATTGATGAAGTTCCCAAATGCATGGTTCGGAAATGAGGTATAATGGAATTTTTGAAAGAGGTTGAATTGACTCTTCACCAGCAAATTCTCTCTGTATTGTTTCAGGAGCCTGGAGTGAAACGTACCTGCTCAGTTTTGACAAGGGATGGTGTGATTTAATACATCCAATGGTGGCAAGCCTGAGGAGTGGTGAAGATTAAACTGTCCGCAAAGCAAAAGTTTGCAGGAGAAGACACTACCCAACGAGAAAAACAGATCCAGACCCAGGGCAAATCCAGAGCTGAAAAATCTTTTATAGTTCCAGCTGTGAAAACTACAGGTGACGTGTCTAGGTATTGTTCCCAATAAGCTGGAACATTAATACTGCATACCTTGGTCAGATTCAGAAATGGATCCCACTCAGGACACTCGGACAGATCTATTTTTGACTCCATCATACATCCTCGAGACTGATTCATCAGATACAATCTTCTACTGTTTTCAATGTGGAGAAAGGTTCAATTGGAAGGAAAATTTCATTGCTCATCAAAACAGTCATAGAAGAGAAAGAACTCACTACCATGTGGATTATTCTAAAGAGTTCTATATTGATGAAACCAATCATCTTCAACAAATGGAGAAGCCCAGTATATCTGATTCATTCAATTTATTTAGCGAGTCTGGTTTCAAAGGAGGGAAGAAGTCCCATATATTTAAATCAGGTAAAAAAGCATCTAGAGATCAACTAAATGCACAAATCTACAAACAGATAGACAGCGGGTACAGATGTCTTATATGTGGAAAAGAGTTTCTTTGTGTGTCAAGTTTGGTTTTTCATCTGTTGAGTCACAACAGTGATCCAACATTAAAAAGTAATCGATATGACAGTCAATTTTTGAAGCAAGATTCTCTAGCTGGCCATATTAACATACCTATACAAAGAAAAGGTCATCAATGTACTATATGTGGAAAAAGTTATTCTACAAAACAGCAACGAATTATTCATGAGAGAAATCATTGCCAAGAGCAACCTTTTCAATGTGATGAGTGTGGAAGAATGTTCAATAATCCATCAAATTTTAGTCGCCATTTGAAGTTACACAAAGAGGATAAAAATTTCCACTGTGACATTTGTGGAAAAGGATTCCTTTATCAATCCAATTTAATTGCTCATCAGACAGTACACAGTAAGCAGAATGGCCACAAATGTGCCACCTGTGATAAAGCATATAAGCATCAAAGCAGTTTGGCTCGTTATCAAAAGTTTCGCCATGGACTAACCCAGTAAACAATATCCATGTGGCAAAGCATTTCTTAAAAAAGACCAACTTCTTATGCATAATAGGATCGATAGAAGAGAGAGACCTTATCAATATGGTGTGTGTGTGTGTGTGTGTGTGTGTAAAATGATCTTTTTTTTTTTGTTTTTCCACAAAGGCCAACTCATGGCTTATCATTGGATGTGATAGCTTTGATCTGAGCAGAAGAGAAAATGCATTTCTTTCAAGTTTCTATAGGCATCAAATGGGTCAAAGAGGAAGGAAGCTGTACATAAATAATATCAGTGTGGAAAAAAGTTCAGAGATCATTCTTAATGAGAGGAAGATCTGAGTGTTACTACAGGAAAGAAACCCCATAACTGGAATCAGTAGAGCTGAGAATTGATGAGGCAATCAGAGGTTCTAGCTAAGGTTCAAAGCATGAACATCATGGGAGAAACCCTACAAATGTGCAAATCTAACAAAGACTTGGGAGTTTCTATGCATGCTACAAAATCCACTGCAGGGTAGAAAGCCTAGAAACACGATGAGTATGAGGAAGGAGTTGCCCTGAAAGCTCATTTTATTCATCTGAAAAAGCACACCAAGGAAACATGCTATCAATGAAGTTAATGTGGTAAATGTTTAGATTTAGATTTAGAGAAGAGCACAGAACATTCCTAAGAGGCCTCTTGGGGGGAAAAAGTGTGTGTGTGTGTGTGTGTGTGTGTTGAATGTGGCAGACCAAACCAGGGTTCATATTTTTAGAGCCATTTTTAGAGATATCAGAAAGTACACAGGGGTGAAATCAAATGATGACCAAGGCACCAATCATGCTGTCACACTGGGCAGTAGATGAAATCCATCAGAAAAGTTACACTAGAGAAATCTCCCACTGAAGACAAGTCACAAACAATCTAAACCTTGAACCTGGATATTGGTGGGGAGGAAATCAACACCTGGGGAAACTGGGGAAATAGATGACATGTGGGCAACGCTTATCCAAAGGGCATACTTAGAATGCTCCTGGGAAACTAACTGTGACCTCAAGCACTGTCCATGGTGATCACTTGATTCAATCATAAATTGCTCTTGAAATACCCAGTTTTTGTGGTTGCTTTTTCCTTGTTGGTGGGAGATTCTAGGAGGTGTTTGTTTCCTTTCTTGGTTTCTCCATTTAAAAAGATCCAAGGATTTACCTTAGATGTCAGGTTCAACATGAGGGAGATATTGGTTCCTTTCATGAGTGGTTTTCTAGTCTAACTGAAGTTCTCAACATGGGAAAAACTACTCTGAGAAAAAGGCCATTTCACTTTAGGAAACTGGCTCTTGGGAAGCAGGTTTTTTCGCCCTTTCTACACCTATCAAGGCTGAATCTGTTTGTTTATATCTTCTGTCCAATGTTCTTACTTCTAACTTTTCAGCTGAAAAGCAGGTCAAATCAGTTGCCTCTTCACAGTGATTTCCCAAATGCCCATATCTCTAGAGTTCACAATATTGTCCTGAGAGGGTGCTTTAGGGTGTTCTGATGTAAGTAACTACTTCAGGTAAGACATAGGGAAACTGGGGACAAGCAGAATTAAAACTCTGCACAAGGCTGAAGAGATAGTGGGTGTCGTCATGACTATCCAATCCCAGGTTACCTGATACCTAATCCAGGGTCTCATGTACATCAGTAATTAACGGCTTCATTTGATGGTTATTCTGGTCACTTTCTTCATCTTCCTGTTCCCCAAAGAAGTGACCAACCAACCAATTTCAACTGAATTACTGACAGAACTTCTTTGAAGTTCTGAGCCTCAGTTTCCTCAGATTTCAAATGAAGATACTCAACCTGTTCATAGCTAACTTGCTAAGGGAAGTTCACTTTCTTGTACACCTTAAATCATGACACAGTAACAAGGGACCAGATTATCTTCTTCAGTGCTTGGAATATTTGCCATACAAATGTTTTGTCAAATACACACACACACACACACACACACACACACACACACACACACACACGTTCCAAATCAGCCCTTCATTTTTACTCTGTCTCATTTTAAATCTGATTCTTTATGGAAGGATGTTTAGCTTGGGTTTTTAATACATTCTATCATCCATTTGTCTTTCATGAGTGAATTCATCTTATTAAGAGAGTTATACTGATTGTGTATTTCCCTTCATTCTTTTTCCTCACTGTTTTTCCTTCTCTGGATCTTTTTATCCTATTCATCTTCAGAAGTCTAATTTCCTTCTCATCATTATCTAGGCATCCCTTCTATGAATCTCTCCCCTATCTTATCCCTCACCCTCACCCTTTTCATTCTTCATATAGTAAAAATAAAGGGCTGGAGTAGAATGTATTATGTTTCAGCTAACAACAACAACAAGCAGGAGTAGCAATCATGATTTCAGACAAAAATCAAAGGGAAAATAGGCCTAACTGAAAGAGAGAAACAGGGAAAGTACACTATGTTAAAAGATACCAAGAATAATGGAATATTAATACTTAAATCTGCATGCGCCAAATCTTATAGCATCCACATTTTAAAAATCAAAAGACTGGAGGTGGACATAAAACTATCATAGTAGGAGTCTTTAACCTCTCAGAACTAAAATCTAATCAAAAATATATAAGAACAAAGTCAAGGAGACAAATGTAATCTTAGATAAGTTGGAGATGATAGAGATGTGGAGAAAACTGAACAGGAATGGAAAGGAATATTCTTTTTCCTCAGCAGTACATGGCACCTTAAAAAATTGACCATATATGATTCAAAAACTGTTCTTAAATGCATAAATATATCCTCTTTAGATCATAATGCAATTAAAATACATTTAATAAAGGATTAGAGGAATAGCATAAAATTAATTAGAGACTAATTTAATTTTAAAGAATAAGTGTATTAAAAACAAGTTATAGAAACAAGTAATTTTATTAAGAAATGATAGTAATGATACAACATACCCAGATCAATAGAATTAAACAAAAGCAGCAACAAGAGAAAAAAAATACATTTCCAAATTGCTTATGTCAGCAAAATAAAGAAAGAATAGATCAATGAATTTTAGAAAAAGAGATGGAACAAGCCATCGTGAATTTCCTACAAAAAAGGCATCAGGCCCAGATGGATTAACAAGTGAAATCTACTAAACATTTAAAGATCACCTACTTCTGATATTAAAATTTATTATTTACAATAATTGCTAAATGAGGCCTGTAAAGTTCCTTTTAGGAAGTCGATATGGTATTGATACCTAAACCAGGAAGAGCAAAAACAAAAAATTATAAACAAATATAATCAATCTATATAGATATAAAATTCTAAATACTACATTAGCCAGGAAACTATAATAATATATTCCAAAGCTTATACATTATGACCAAAAAGGATTTATAGTAGGTATGCAGGGATGATTTAATATAATGAAAAAATATAGCTGACTGTATAAATTAATGTAAAAATCATAATTATATCAATAGTTTCTGGAAAAGCTTTTGACAAAATACAATACATATTCCTACTTAAAATACTTGGAAGCATAGGAATAAATAGATTTTTCCTTAGAATGATAAGAAACATATACCTAAAGCTATGAACAACCTTTATTTTTAATCAGAATAGTATAAGCTTTCTCTATAAGATCAGGAGTGAAACAACGATGCCCATAATTTTCAATGTTATTTAATATCACATTAGAAAAGTTAGCAGTAGCAATAAGAAAATAAAAAGAAATTTAAGGAATTAGAGTGGTCAAAAATATAACACTATTTGTTTTCACAGTGTGATATAAATTAAATATATATCTGTACATACAAATGGAATATTCTAGAGAATCAACTAAAATTAGTTGAAACTATCAAAAATTTTAGCAAAGTAGGAAAATATAAAATAGACCCACATAAATTATTACTACTTTTATATCACTAACAAAGAGGAGATATTATGAAATATTCTATTTAAAATAACCATAGCTAGAATAAATCACATAGTGGTAAACCTGCCAAAACGAACCTAGAAACTATGTAAACAAAATTATAAAACACTTTTTAAAAAACAATATCAGATTTTAAATAATTGGAGAAATCTAAATTGTTCATTGGTGGGCAAAGCTTATATGATAAAAATCACAATTTTACTTTAATGTATTTAGCCATTGCCATGCCACCAAAAAAAGTTCTATTTAACTATAAAAAATAGTAACTAAATTCATTTGAAAAACCAAAAATATTAAGAAAATAAGAGGGGGGCAGCTACATGGGTCAGTGGATTGAGAGCCAGGACTGTTTGACTGAGACCTGAGAGGAAGCATTGTGGGAAAAAAGGAATTCTGGAACTAGAAGGGATCTGAACTAGAAGTGACCCCAATCCTGAGAAGGTCAGAGATATGGGGGACCACCGAGTATGGAACATTATAATACAAAAGGAAAAATGAGGGCTGGCAAGGACTGTAAAGATCATTTTTTCCAGCTACATAATTTTATCAGAATGAGAAAGAGAGTCAAGAGAAATTTGGAGAGGTCAACTGATGTGAACATTTAGAAAAGCTTTCTTGATGATAGAGTGCTAACATTCTAAGAGGAAAAAGAGAATCAAATGACCCTACTGACCCTTCATGTCTTCTAAGTGTATTGAGGGAATTCAACAAAGAAAAAATAGAAATCCTGGAAGTGAGTATGTTCTATTCTTTGAAAAGGAGGAGAAGAAAAGGTAAAACAGATATCAGTATAGAGAGGAGGAAACAGGGAGTGAATCTTGCTGGTTCTCAGAATTGAAATATTTGAGAAGTATATACACACATAAAGAAAGGCTTTCGGAGAAAAGGAAGAGGCAGAACCTCATTTTTATCTGAAAAGGGCAAAGGAGGCTTAACAAAATTATTCAAAATGCAGAAACTGTTTGGTAGGGAAATAGCTAAAAATCAAAGAAGAAAAAAGAAAGATAAAAGATGGGACTTTCAAAAGGAGCTAATACAAGGATGGGAATAATGATAAGCAAAATAAAAATCTTTTAAGTTCACCTAAAAATAAGTGGAAAAAGGATGTAGACAATATGCCTTATGTTGCCTATTTGATGATTGTGGATTGACTGTAAATAAAAGTATGTAACTGGAACTTAATATAATTAGACAATAAGATATCATAAAAGGGATAGTTTGATTGAATCCTCACTAGTAAGAAGTGAAAGAGATGTGGAGTCAAGGCAGCAGCCTAGAAGCAGCAGAACTTCAGACCTCTGAATACCCTTCCTTACCGATCACAAACTGAATGAAACCTAACAACAAGACAGAGCAAAGGAACCCTCCTGCTGGATTCAATTCAAAAGGTATGCCCCCCCCCCAACAAAAGCCGGAATCCATTAACACTCAGGTTTATGGGGAAGGCACAAGGAAGGTCCCAGGACCCCTCCCCACACACACACCTAGAGTGCTAATAGGCACTTTTCAGTTAAAGAAATCAAAAATATTAAGAAGCACATGAAAAAGTGCTCTAAATCTCTTATAATTAGAGATGCAAATCAAAACAACTCTGAGGTATCACCTCACACCTAGCAGATTGGCTAACATGACAGCAAAGGAAAGTAATGAATGCTGGAGGGGATGTGGCAAAGTAGGGACATTAATGCATTGCTGGTGGAGTTGTGAATTGATCCAACCATTCTGGAGGGCAATTTGGAACTATGACCAAAAGGTGATAAAAGACTGTCTGCCCTTTGATCCAGCCACAGCACTGCTGGGTTTGTACCCTAAAGAGATCATAAGGAAAAAGACCTGTACAAAAATATTCCTAGCTGCACTCTTTGTGGTGGCAAAAAATTGGAAAATGAGGGGATGCCCTTCGATTGGGGAATGGCTGAACACATTGTGGTATATGTTGGTGATGGAACACTATTGTGCTAAAAGGAATAATAAAGTAGAGGAATTCCATGGCGACTGCAATGACCTCCAGGAATTGATGCAGAGCAAAAGGAGCAGAACCAGGAGAACATTGTACAAAAAGACTGATACACTGTAGTTCAATCAAATGCAATGGACTTCTCCATTAGTGTCAATGCAATGACCCTAAACAACCTGGAGGAATCTAGGAAAAAAATCACTATCCACATCCAGAGGAAACACTGTGGGAATAAAAACACTGAAGAAAAACAACTTCTTGAATACATGGGTTGAAGGGATGCGGTTGGGTATGTAGACTCTAAATGAACATCCTAGTGCAAACAACAACATGGAAATAGGTTCTGATCAAGGACACAAGTAATACCCAAGTAATACCCAATGAAATTGGCTGCAGGAAAGGTGGGTGGAGGGAAGAGAGGGAAATAATGTGATTATTGTAACCAAGGAATAATGTTCTAAATTGACTAAATAAACTAATTCAAATGGGAAAAAATTAAAATAAAATATTATTTATATCTACTTCATTAGTAATTTATAACAATGATTCCTAATGTGGATAAAATAATTTTGGAAATTTTTGGAAAAGAATTAAATTTTGTTCAATACATCATATATGAACCCTTCATTATCAGAGGATGAAAATAACTCATATATTTTGAACTGAAGAGAACAAAGGAAAAGAATCCCAAACTCTCTTTCATAGGTTAGATTTTTCAAAGGACCTACCTTAGTACTATGGTTGGGGTAAAATTTCTAGATTAACACATGAATAATTAAATCCTCATTCTACTGTGCAAACTGAAACTTTGGGGGTGGTCAATTAAATATTTTGGGTCACAGTTCCTCCATTTCTGAAATATTGGGGTGGAAATTGATCTCTAACATTACCTTCAGGTCTGAACTGTGGAAATCAACAATCCTTGGAGGCGCTCTCCATGTTTTCCCCAAGGCTTTTATTCTTCAGGCTCAATATTTTGAATCCCTACAATCAATTATCATGTGTCATGGAGAGCTGCCATTGTTGCATCTTGTTGGTCTCACGTAGAAGCTGTCCAGTCTATCAATACCCTCCCTACTTATCATATCAATAAGAATATAAAGTAGTAGAGTAAGGACCTAACCATGTCAGATCTCATTCAATGTATCCTCAGATCACTTTAGATATCATTCTTGTATTTTGTATCCCTTCATACAATATTGACTGTTGTGGAGATTGCAATGTATATAAAAACATCCAGAATGTATTGCAAAAAGTTGTATATTCATAACTCTGACCCCTTATACTTTTGAAGAAGATGTTTAGAGACACAGTGTAGAGCTTACCTTTAAATTCTATCATGCTTACCCATCTATCTTGGTGATTGCTGATGAATCAGCCACTGCTGAATAATTTGTTTGCTACTTCTACCAAGATAATTACATTTACAACAAAATAAGCCAGTTTGTCTTAGTGAGTATATTTTTAATTTTTTTGTCTGGAAATTCTTGGATTTAAATTGCATGTGTTGATGTGGACTGGGGTTACCATAACCCATAGACGATAAGATCCTTGAAAGTGGAAACTGCTTAAAGGTTTATTTGGATGCCACGATTCCCAGACTACCATAAGCTAACAGCAATCACATAATGAATGATTGGTCTTTGAGGTCTTCATCACCAAGCCTTCTCTAACTTGGGGTCCCAGAGACTTGCCTGAGGCATGTACTCAGAGACAAGACTTGACCCCACATATCCCTGATACCAAGGCTTGCCCTCTCTCCACTTGTTCTGGATGCCTATAATGACACTGATTGAAAAGGTCTGAGAAGTACTCCTTGTAGCCTTGATTTTCTGGGCATGCCCAGAAACCTCCACCCAGATCCCTATTCTCCTTCCCAGAATCCTAAGGCACTTGTCAGCCTATTTAGTGGTCAGCCTCTGGAGGCAGGTGTTGAGAGGAGAGATTCCAAGGAGGCTGAGTGTGAACAGCTGAACTTGGGAGAAATCAGAAGGATTTTCTTCTTTGGGGAGCTAGATTTCTTGGCACTTCTCTTGGAGGTAAGTGAGAGGCTGGCAGCCTTGAGGATATAAGGTTATCTGGATTGAGTCATCCAGGGACAGATTTCATTCTTATCTTCTCCCACAAACCAGGTTGGCAGAGTAGGATCAGTTTGGAACTAACCTGTAGGGCTTTCCCTTTGCCTTCTTCTTTCTCACTGCTGTCTCCTGCAGTTACTAAACCAGTATCAGGAGATGATCTCCAGGCATGACTAAATCAGCCACCCTTTGGGACTCTGGCCTGAAGATGCTGTGAAGTAAAAGTTCAGCTCTTCTTGTGAGTTCCCAACTGACATTGAAGTCCTGGGTTACTGGTTTGTCAGAAATGGGAGAGAGTTGATCACTCCCTGGTCTGTGGCACCTAAGTCTATTTTTGGTCATTTTCCAGACCCAGACAAATAGCCTTCTTACCTTAGCCATGGGGGTCCAGTCCTGGCCCCTAAATTATAGCTGTATAACTGAGTGTCCCATCATCAACCAGGGAAATATTCTTATCTGACCCATAATCTACTTCAACATTTAACTCTCTCAACTTCTGCTGGTGTGTCTAGTCCCTCACGACCCTGCATCACATGAAAAAAGAAAACTACAACATGAGACCTACATTTGGGATTCATGATTTTTCTATGAACAATTTTCCAAACTCTACACAGGACTACAAAGGAAACTAATTAGATGGAAACACAGCTCTCAAAATGTTAAACAAGTTCACAGACAATAGGATAAAACCTCTCCTCTATTCTGTCCCTGCCTGAATTAGGAAGTTAGAGACTGGAAAGGGTTCTGATGTAAATCTGAAGGATACTACAATATCCCTGTAGCAGCAAGTAAAATGTGTCTGAAAAAGACAGCAGGGCACATAGTTACAGAGAAAGAAGCAAAGGATAAGGGAGAAAATAAAGTACTGGTTAATCTAAGGGTGAAAATAGATAAAGTACTTGCTAATTTAATTTAAAAAAGAAAGAAGAAATTCATATAAATAGTATCAAAGATGAAAAGGGAGACCTCCCCTCCAATGAAGAGGAAATTAAGATAGTTATTAAAAATATTTTGCCCAATTATATGGCAATAAATGTGGCAATCTAGGTGAAATGACTGAATGTTTATAAAAATATATATTGCTTAGATTAACAAAAGAGGAAATAGAATACTTAAATAATCCCATCGCAGAAAAAGAAATTGAACAAGCCATGAAGGAATTCCCTAAGAAAAAATCCCCAGGGCCAGGTGGATTCACAAGTGAATTCTATCAAACAATTAAAGAACAACTAATCCCAATACCATTCAAACTATTTGACAAAAGAAGCAAAGAAGTTATACCAAACTCCTTTTATGACACAAATATGGTACTGATTCCAAAGCCAGACAGACCAAAAACTGAGAAAGAAAACTACAGACCAATATTCCTAATGAACATAGATGCAAAAATCTTCAATAGAACACTAGGAAAAAGACCCTAGCAAATGATCACAAGGATTATTCAGTAAAATCAGGTCGGATTTATACCAGGAATGCAAGGATGGTTCAGTATTAGGGAAACCATCCACATAATTGACAATATCAATAATTAAAGCAACAGAAGTCACATGATCTCAAATGATTCAGAAAAAGTCTTTGAAAAAACACAACACATTTATTTTGAAAACAGTAGAAAGTATAGGAATAGAAGGGCCTTTCCTAAAAATAATAAGCAGTATATATTTAAAACCATCAGCAAACATTACCTGCAATGGGGATAAACTAGAAGCCTTCCCATTAAGATCAGGAGTAAAACAAGGATGCCCATTATCACCTCTACTATTTAACATTGTACTAAAAACACTACCAGTAGCAATTAGAGAAGAAAAAGTAATTGAAGGTATTAAAATTGGCAACGAGGAGATCAAACTATCACTCTTTGCAGATGATAGGATGGTCTACTTAAAGAGTCCTAGAGAATCAACCAAAAAGCTAGTGGAAATATTCAACAACTTTGGCAAAGTTACAGGATACAAAATAAACCCACATAAGTCATCAGCATTTGTATATATTTCCAAACATCTCAGCAGGAAGACTTAGAATGAGAAACTCCTTTTAAAATATCCCTAGACAATATGAAATACTTAGGAATGTATCTGCTGTGACATAGGAACGATGTATGAACAAAATCACAAAAAACTTCCCACACAATTAAAATTATATCTAAATAATTAGAAAAACCTTAATAGCTCATAGATAGGATGAGCTAATATAAAAAAGACAATTGCACCCAAATTAATTTACTTATTTAATTCCATATGTATCAAACTACCAAGAAACTTTTTTATTAAATTAGAATATATGACACAAAAGTGCATTGGGAAGAAGAAAAGATCAAGGATATCCAGGGAATTCATGAAAAAAAAATGCGAAGGAAGGTGGCCTTGCAGTCCCAGATCTCAAACTACACTATAAAGCAGTGGTCATCAAAGTATATTGGTAATGGCTAAGAGACAGAAGGGAGCATCAGTGGAAGAGATTTGGGGTAAGTGAGCTGAGTAAGACAGTCTATGATAAGCCCAAAGATCCCGACTTTTGGGACATGAACCCATTATTTGACAAAAACTGCTGGAAACATGGAAAATGGTATAGGAGGCATTAATTTTAGAGCACTGTCTCACACCCTATATGAAGAAAATTCAAAATGGGTAAATGATTTAAATATAAGGAAGGAAAGTATAAGTTAAATCTAAGTAAATGATTTGAATTGTTTGAATTTGAATGGTTATGTTATAGACAAACACCCATCTGTATTTTTCCATTTTTTTTTTCTAATTCAGAGGCAATGTAGGTTAATGTAGGCAATGGAGAGAGAGACTTGAGATCTCAAGGTAATGATGAATGAAAAACAATTCAAAAATCTCCCTCTGTTAAACAAGTTCTGTATAAAAATTCCCCACAAGGTTGAAATCAGAGCTACAAGGACTGAAGGGAAAAGTTCTTAAGCTTTTCATCAAGGTCTGGCAACTGTGTTCAGGGATGATCATGCCAAATCAGAGAAACAGTCCCTGTGCTAAGGAACTTCCATGCCAAGAGTGTGGGGTTCAGGGGGAAACGTTTTGAACTATGAGGTACCAGAGATGATGAGTTGTTTCCCAGAACAATTAAATCTCATCCCCCTCCTACCTCCATTTGCCAGTTGTAATTGCAGTATGTTTTGATTCCTGTACCTAAACCCAAATTCAGTAGGGTAGAAGGTCCAATTGGCTGCCAAGGAATTTGATGGGAAAGTTGGGTAAAGGAGAAATGATTTGGGCTAAATTACCAGGGGGCTTAGAATTCCACACTGTCACATTTTGGTCACTAGGTAGTCTTTTTGGTGTACTCTAGGTGCATCCTGCCCTCCTACAAAGTCATCAAGGGAAGATGAAGGAGCAAAGTGAGTGAGTGCACGTCTGGGGCTAGTTGCAGCTCTAATGCTGTAGGTCACAAAATATCTACAAAGAAAGTCATTAGAAACAGTACTATATAGAGTGTAGAGAAGGACCAACTTGGGGAAAGGATTCCTTGTCTCTGAAACCTTGTGACTCATTGATCTTCAGCAAAGGGTCCAGGTCAATCATTCAGGAATTCTACAGGACTCGTAGATCCGCATCATTGGAGTGAACTTCCACACGTAGAACAGCCACACTCTAATGAAATCACAGCTATAGAAATTAAATAACTAGAGAAGGTTCTGTGTAGCAGCATTTAAAATATTCTTTGTGCTAGTCATTGAGTTAAACCCATGGTTACTTCATTGCAATGAAAGAGCTACTCTTTACCCTTCTTCCATTCTCAACTCCAGAAACACCACTTAAGACAAACAAGGGGATTCTTTGTCTCACTGAGGGATGATTGATGAAGTTCCCAAATGCAGGGTTCGGAAATGAGGTATAATGGAATTTTTGAAAGAGGTTGAATTGACTCTTCACAAATTCTCTCTGTATTGTTTCAGGAGCCTGGAGTGAAACGTACCTGCTCAGTTTTGACAAGGGATGGTGTGATTTAATATATCCAATGGTGGCAAGCCTGAGGAGTGGTGAAGATTAAACTGTCCGCAAAGCAAAAGTTTGCAGGAGAAGACACTACCCAACGAGAAAAACAGATCCAGACCCAGGGCAAATCCAGAGCTGAAAAACCTTCTATAGTTCCAGCTGTGAAAACTACAGGTGACGTGTCTAGGTATTGTTCCCAATAAGCTGGAACATTAATACTGCATACCTTGGTCAGATTCAGAAATGTATCCCACTCAGGACACTCGGACAGATCTATTTTTGACTCCGTCACACATCCTTGAGAGTGATTTATTAGATACAGTCTTCAGTTGTACTCATTGTGGAGAAAAGTTCATTTGGAAGGAAAATTACATTGCTCATCAAAATAGTCATAGAATTAAAATAACTTACTATCATAAGGATTATTCTAAAAGGGCGTTTAGTGACAAAACCAAATATCTTGCACAAAAGGAAAAATTCAGTATGTCTTTTACTATGGTAGGAGGTCTATTTGCCACATATGATATGCATGGAGGGATGGAGTCCAATATGAATGAAAAGAAATCTAGTGATCAACAAAATGCAGAAACCTACCAAGAGACAAGCAACAGGTATAGATGTCAAATATGTGGAAATGAGTTTCTGTGTCTGACAAGTTTGGTATTTCATGGGAAGAATCTTGGATGTGTTCCGAAATTTAAATGTACAAAATGTTCCACAGTATTTTTAAAGAAAGAATCTTTAGATGACCATATTAAAACACATGTAGAACCAAAATGTTATCGATGTATTATATGTGATAAAATTTATTATAGAGAACATAAGCTAAAATCTCATGTGAAACAACATAAAAGAGAGAGACGTTTTCTATGTGAAGACTGTGGAAAAATATTCACTAAACTATCAAATTTTTGTCGCCATTTGAGGATGCACGACTTGGATAAAAGTTTCCATTGTGACTTTTGTGGAAAAAGATTCATTTATGAATCATATTTAATGTCTCATCAGGAAGTACACAGTGAGCAGAGAGATTACATATGCGACCAATGCGGAAGACAATATAAGCGTCAAAGCAGTTTGGCTCGTCATCAAAAGTTTCGCCATGGACTAACCCAGTAAACAATATCCATGTGGCAAAGCATTTCTTAAAAAAGACCAACTTCTTATGCATAATAGGATCGATGGAAGAGAGAGACCTTATCAATATGGTGTGTGTGTGTGTGTGTGTGTGTGTGTGTGTGTGTGTAAAATGATCTTTTTTTTTTTGTTTTTCCACAAAGGCCAACTCATGGCTTATCATTGGATGTGATAGCTTTGATCTGAGCAGAAGAGAAAATGCATTTCTTTCAAGTTTCTATAGGCATCAAATGGGTCAAAGAGGAAGGAAGCTGTACATAAATAATATCAGTGTGGAAAAAAGTTCAGAGATCATTCTTAATGAGAGGAAGATCTGAGTGTTACTACAGGAAAGAAACCCCATAACTGGAATCAGTAGAGCTGAGAATTGATGAGGCAATCAGAGGTTCTAGCTAAGGTTCAAAGCATGAACATCATGGGAGAAACCCTACAAATGTGCAAATCTAACAAAGACTTGGGAGTTTCTATGCACGCTACAAAATCCACTGCAGGGTAGAAAGCCTAGAAACACGATGAGTATGAGGAAGGAGTTGCCCTGAAAGCTCATTTTATTCATCAGAAAAAGCACACCAAGAAAACATGCTATCAATGAAGTTAATGTGGTAAATGTTTGATTTAGAGAAGAGCACAGAACATTCCTAAGAGGCCTCTTGGGGGGAAAAAAGTTTGTGTGTGTGTGTGTGTGTGTTGAATGTGGCAGACCAAACCAGGGTTCATATTTTTAGAGCCATTTTTAGAGATATCAGAAAGTACACAGGGGTGAAATCAAATGATGACCAAGGCACCAATCATGCTGTCACACTGGGCAGTAGATGAAATCCATCAGAAAAGTTACACTAGAGAAATCTCCCACTGAAGACAAGTCACAAACAATCTAAACCTTGAACCTGGATATTGGTGGGGAGGAAATCAACACCTGGGGAAACTGGGGAAATAGATGACATGTGGGCAACGCTTATCCAAAGGGCATACTTAGAATGCTCCTGGGAAACTAACTGTGACCTCAAGCACTGTCCATGGTGATCACTTGAATCAATCATAAATTGCTCTTGAAATACCCAGTTTTTGTGGTTGCTTTTTCCTTGTTGGTGGGAGATTCTAGGAGGTGTTTGTTTCCTTTCTTGGTTTCTCCATTTAAAAAGATCCAAGGATTTACCTTAGATGTCAGGTTCAACATGAGGGAGATATTGGTTCCTTTCATGAGTGGTTTTCTAGTCTAACTGAAGTTCTCAACATGGGAAAAACTACTCTGAGAAAAAGGCCATTTCACTTTAGGAAAATGGCTCTTGGGAAGCAGGTTTTTTCGCCCTTTCTACACCTATCAAGGCTGATTCTAAGTTTGTTTATATCGTCTGTCCAATGTTCTTACTTCTAACTTTTCAGCTGAAAAGCAGGTCAAATCAGTTGCCTCTTCACAGTGATTTCCCAAATGCCCATATCTCTAGAGTTCACAATATTGTCCTGAGAGGGTGCTTTAGGGTGTTCTGATGTAAGTAACTACTTCAGGTAAGACATAGGGAAACTGAGGACAAGCAAAATTAAAACTCTGCACAAGGCTGAAGAGATAGTGGGTGTCGTCATGACTATCCAATCCCAGGTTACCTGATACCTAATCCAGGGTCTCATGTACATCAGTAATTAATGGCTTCATTTGATGGTTATTCTGGTCACTTTCTTCACCTTCCCATTCCCCAAAGAAGTGACCAACCAACCAATTTCAACTGAATTACTGACAGAACTTCTTAGAAGTTCTGAGCCTCAGTTTCCTCAGATTTCAAATGAAGATACTCAACGTGTTCATAGCTAACTTGCTAAGGGAAGGTCACTTTCTTGTACACCTTAAATCATGACACAATAACAAGGGACCAGATTATCTTCTCCAGTGCTTGGAATATTTGCCATACAAATGTTTTGTCAAATATATATATATATACACACATAAACACACAGGTTCCACATCAGCCCTTCATTTTTACTCTCTGTCTCATTTTGAATCTGCTTCTTTATGGAACAATGTTTAACTTGGGTTTTTGTCCATTCTGTCATCCATTTGTCTTTCATGAGTGAATTCATCTGATTAAGACAGTTATACTGATTGGTTGTGTATTTCCCTTCATTCTTTTTCCTCACTGTTTTTTTCTTCTCTGGCTCTGTTTATCCTATTCCTCTTTAGAAGTCTACTTTCCTTCCAACCATTACCTCCCTAATCTGCATCCCTTCTATGAATCTCTCCCCTATCTAATCCCTCCCCCTCACCCTTTTCATTCTTCATACAGTAAAAATAAAGGGCTGGTGTAGAATGTATTATGCTTCAGCTAACAACAACAACAACAAGCAGGAGTAGCGATCATGATTTCAAACAAAAATTTAAGCTAAAATAGGCCTAACTGAAAGAGAGAAACAGTGAAAGTACACTATGTTAAAAGATACCAAGAATAACAGAATATTATTAATATTTAAATCTGTATGCACCAAATGTTATAGCAACCACATTTTAAAAATCAAAAGCTAAGGGACTTGCAGATGGAAATAAAACTATCATAGTAGTACACTTTAACCTCTCAGAACTAAATTCTGAACAAAAAAAAATAAGAACAAAGTCAAGTAGACAAATATATTCTTAGATAAGCTGGAGATGATAGATGTTTGGAGAAAACAGAACAGGAATGAAAAGGAATATTCTTTTTTCTCAGAGGTACATGACACCTTTACAAAAACTGACCATATATTGAAGAATAAAACCATGTTCTTAAATGAATCAATATTAAATATATCCTTTTTTAGATCAAAAAGCAATTAAAATATGTTTAATAAAGGATCAGGGAAATAGTATAAAATTAATTAGAGACTAAATAATTTAATTTTAAAGAATAAGTGGGTTAAAAACAAGTTATACAAATAAATTTATTAAAGAAATGATAGTAATGATATAATATAGCCAAATCAATAGAATACAACAAATGCAACAACTAGAGGAAAAATTACATTTCCAAATGCTTATGTCATCAAAATAGAGAAAGAAAAGATTAACGAATTTTAGAGAAAGAGATGGAATAGGCCACAATGAATTTCCTAAGAAAAAAGCATCAGGCCCAGATGGATCAACAAATGAAAACTATGAAACATTTAAAGATCACCTACTTCTAATATTAAATTATTTAGATTAATTGCTCAATAGGGGAGCCTGGAAGACTCCTTTTATGACATACATATGGTACTGATACCTAAACCAGGAAGAGCAAAAACAGAAAATTATGAACAAATATAATCAAACAATATAAATATAAAAATTCTAAATAATATATTAGCCAGGTAAGTATAATAATATATTCCAAAGCTTATACATTATGACCACAAAGGATTTATACTAGGTATACAAGGATGATTTAATATAAGGAAAATGATATAATTGACTATCAATAATAAATGTAAAAATCATAATTATATCAATAGTTTCTGGAAAAGCTTTTGACAAAATATAACACTCACTCCTAATAAAAATAATTGGGAGCATAGGATTAAATAGATTTTTCCCTAATGATAAGAAATATGTCCCTAAAACTATGAGCAAACATTATTTATAATGGGAAAATTATAAGCCTTCTGTATAAGATCAGGAGTGAAACAAGGATGTCCATAATTTCCAATGTTATTCAATATCATATTAGAAATGCTAGCAGTAGCAATAAGAAAATAAAAAGAAATTTAAGGAATTAGAATGGTCAAAAACATAAACTATCTCTTTTCACAGACAATAACATGATATAAATTAAATATATATATATATACATGTACATATATATTGAATGTTCTAGAGATTCAACTAAATTTAGTTGTAACTCAATAATTTTTGTAAAGTAGCAGAATATAAAATAGACCCACATAAATTGTTAGTATTTCTTTATATCACTAATTTTACATCACAATCTTACTTTAATCTACTTAGCCATTGCCATTCAACCCCAAAAAAGTTCTATTTAACTATAAAAAAATAACTAAATTTATTTGAAAATACAGAAGATTAAAAATATGATGGAGATTTGGGGGGGGTGGAGAGAGCAGATGGCTCATTGGATGGAGAGCCAGGCCTAGAAATAGGAGGTCCTGGGTTTAAATCTGGCCTCAGACATTTCCTAGCTCTGTGACCTTGGGAAAGTCACTTAAACTCCATTGCCTAGTCCTTACCATTCTTCTGCCTTGGAACAAATTCACAATATTGATTCTAAGAAAGAAGGTAAGAGTTTTAAAAAAAGAATATCAGAGTAATTAATGAAAAAATTAAAAGGAAATAGGTCTAGCAATACCAAATTCTAAACTTTATTACAAAGCAGTAGTTATCATAACTATCTGGTACGGGTAAAGAAACAGAAAAGTAGAACAGAGGAACAGAATAACAGCCACACACAAACAATACTAAAAGATTGCAGTAACATTGTGTTGGCAAAAATAAAGGTTTCAAACTTTGGGGACAAGAACACACTATTTGGTAAAAAATGTAGGGTAAATTGGAAAGCAATCTGGCAGAAACTAGTAAGAGACCAATCTTTTACACTTTTTACCAAGATAAAATGAAAATTGATGCATGATCTGAACATAAAGAGAGATATAAGCAAATTAGAAGAGCATAGAATATAGTATTGATGAGAATTATAGACAGGCAAAGAATTTATGTATTGAAAAGACATATAGAATATCATGAGAGATAAACTGGATGATTTTGACATTAAATTAAGAAGAGTTTAAGAAAATAAAACTAATGTAGCCGCGATCAGAAAGAAAATAGAAAGTTACAGGAAACTTGAAGAGATGGTACTCTGATGAAGGTCATTTCTAAACTATATGGAGAATTATGTCAAATTTATACAAATATGAGCCATTCTCTAATTTATAAATGGTCAAAAGATATGAATGGCCAGTTTTTAGGTGAAGAAATAAAAGATAGATGGATGGATGGATGGAGCCATAAAAATGTCCTAAATTATCACTGACTAGAGAAATGCAAATCAAAACAAGTCTGAGATATCATTTCCAAACTTTCAGATTAGCTAAAATGATAAAAGGTCAAAATGACAAATGTTGGCAGGGATGTGGAAAAGTAGAGATATTAGTGCATTGTTGGTGGAATTGTAAAGTGATCCCATTATTTTGCAGAGCTGGAAGGATACTCAAAGAAATAGAGTACTGTGTCTACTCTTTGACCCAGAAATATCACTATTAGGTCTGTTTCCTAATGTGTTCAGGGAAAAAGGAAAAGAACCTATATGTTTGTTACAAAGCATTTATAGCAGCTCTCTTTGTGGTTGCAAATAACTGGAAACTGAGGGAGGACCCATCAATTGGAGGATGGCTAAAAAATAATAACAGATGAATGTGATGGAGCAGGTTAATTAAAGAAACTATGGAAAGACCTAAATGAAATTATAAAGAGCAAAATCAGCAGGACCAAGAGAACGTTGTATACAGTAACAGAAATAATAGAAATATTATTTGAAGAACAACTCTGAATAGCCATCTCCAGAAAAACAATTGTAAAATAGAAACATATATTAAATAGTTACATATATTCAAATGATGCCTTCTCTGCTGTGGGGAGGGCAAGGAGGGAGATACATGGAAAATTTAACACAGTAAGCTCACATATAAATAAATTAAAATGAAAAACACAATCCAATTTATACATGTTTGTATATATATACACATATAAGGGTATGAATATATGTGTATAATATGTGTGTATGTGTACATGTATGAACACTAATGGAGCAATAGAGATTCAATTACATATTTTTCTTGACAAAACCCATTATTTATCCACCCAGTTTATATTGTATGTATTGCTAGTCGGACAGCTCTAAGTACTGAACACAGTAGAGTGTCATCTACAAGAGTAGCACCTATATAAACTTATGCTGAAGGTGGTTCTCCTACATGAAGACTTTGTGGTGGAGGCAGGAGCACACTGATGAGCACATTGAAAAAATCTTAGAATAGACCACCCAGGAGTATAGTTGCAGAATCAAAATAATATAATATATACCAACAGAAATATTGTTTCAAGAATGAGCCATATTTTTCCAGCTACAGAGAAGGAACTGATGAATAGAAACAAGCAAGACAGCATTTTTTATATACATACATTTTTCTGTTAAGCGATGCCTTCTCTAGGACAGGGATAAGAGGGAAGAAAGCTGGGGTAACAAAGCTGAGAGCCCCAGCTAACAAGTCAGACCACAATAGCTGAATAACAAAAGAACAAGCTAGAGAGTTACATATGATATTGCTTAGAAGAAAGTTCTGAACTGAGACCCAAACATTTTCATGAAGAGTTTATACCCTCATGAGAACAGGAAATTCCAGAAAGGAAGCAGGGTAGCTGGGTGGCTCAGTGGATGGAGAGTCAGGCTCAGAGATAGGAGGTACTGGGTTCAAATCAGGACTCAGAAACTTCCCAGCTGTGTGACCCTGGACAAGTCACTTAATGCCCATTGCCTAGCCCTTACCACTCTTCTGCCTTGGAACCAATACACAGTACTGATTCTAAGATGGAAGGTAAGGGTAATTTAAAAAAAAAGAAATTTAAGAAATGAACACAACTTTGATGCGTAAGTAAAGGACAATTTGTAAATAAGGAAAACTTGAAGGTAACATTAATACCCATAAATAACTCATCGGTGGAAAGATATTTAGAGAATCTCTAAGGATAGTTTCATCAGTCAGGAACATTAATATTGAGTTGCATTATTTATTACCAATATTCCTATGTGAATACATCCATTTCCTTAGAATCTCACCTCTAGAGGTCAGTCAGTTCTTGAAGAGCATGAGGAACTCTCAGCTCCAAGAATGGCCCTATGAACTCATTTATAGAAGGTAAGGAAGGGACTATCTGACAACTGCTGGGAAAATTGGAAAACAGTATGGGAGAGATTAGGAATTTATCAACATCTCACACCCTACACCAAGATAAACTCAGAATGGGTGAGTGACTTGAATATAAAGAAGGAAACTATTAGTAGATTAGGTGAACACAGAATAGTATACATGTCAGATCTTTGGGAAAAGAAAGACTTTAAAACCAAGCAAGACTTAAAAAGAGTCACAAAATGTAAAATAAATAATTTTGACTACATCAAATTAAAAAGTTTTTATACAAACAAAACTAATGCATCCAAAATTAGAAGGGAAGCAACAAATTGGGAAACAATCTTCATAACAAAAACCTCTGACAAAGGTCTAATTACTCAAATTTATAAAGAGCTAAATCAATTGTACAAAAAAATCAAGCCATTCTCCAATTGATAAATGGGCAAGGGACATGAACAGGTAATTTTCAGTTGAAGAAAACAAAACTATTAATTACACAAAAAAGTTTTCTAAATCTCTTATAATCAGAGAAATGCAAATCAAAACAACTCAGAAATATCACCTCACACCTAGCAGATTGGCTAACATGACAGCAAAGGAAAGTAATGAATGCTGGAGGGGATGTGGCAAAGTCAGGATGTTAATGCATTGCTGGTGGAGTTGTGAATTGATCCAATCCTTCTGGAGGGCAATTTGGAACTAAGCCCAAAGGGCGCTAAGACTGTCTGCCCTTTGATCCAGCTATAGCACTGCTGGGTCTGTACCCCAAAAATAATAAGGAAAAAGATTTGTACAAGAATATCCATAGCTGCGCTCTTTGTGGTGGCAAAAAATTGGAAAATGAGGGGTTGCCCTTCAATTGGGGGATGGCTGAACAAATTGTGGTATATGTTGGTGATGAAATACTTTTATGCTCAAAGGAATAATAAAGTGGAGGAATTGCATATGAACTGGAATAATCTCCAGGAATTGATGCATAGTGAGAGGAGCAGAATGAGGAGAACATTGTACATAGGGACTGATACACTGTGGTACAATCCAATGTAATAGACTTCTCAATTAGTAGCAATGCAGTGATCCTGAACAACCTGGAGGGATTTATGAGAAAGAACACTATCCACATGGGAGTAAAAATACAGAAGAAAAACAACTGCTTGATCACATGGGTTGATGGGGATATGATTGAAGATATAGACTCTAAATGATCATCACCCTAATGCAAATATCAATAATAGGGAAATAAGTCTTGATCAATGACAAATGTAAAACCCAGTGGGATTGTGCAGGAGCTATGAGAATGGGGTTGGTGGGGAGAGGGAAAGAACATGAATCTTGTAATCATGGAAAATATTCTTAATTAATTAATTTAATTTAATTTCAAAACAATCCCATGTAAGAATTTAATTAGGTTAACTTCAATGAGTCTCTTGAGTTTTCTTTCTTCTATTTACCTTTTTCTCTTTTTCTTGAGTGTCAAATTTGGTCATCTAATTTTATTTTCAGCTCTGAGTTTTTCTTCCAGAATGTTTGGAAGTTCTCTATTTTATTAAATATCAATTTCTTCACCTAGAGTATTGTAAACCTCAAAATTTCTTAGACTTATAAATGTTGGAAATTTCACCATTGGGAAATTTCATACTTGAAAAATTTCCTATTGATAGTGGGTCTTGACTATTGGAATGTGAACCCCATTGGCATGGGAGGTTCCTTCTCCTACCTTCTTAAGATTACTTTAGGACAGAAACCTTTTGCTGAACAATGGAAAGGACTTTGACCTATGCTTAAGCATAGAACAGG
Organism: Monodelphis domestica; assembly: GCF_027887165.1. Lineage (NCBI taxonomy): Eukaryota > Metazoa > Chordata > Mammalia > Didelphimorphia > Didelphidae > Monodelphis > Monodelphis domestica. Next base: position 18,596,357 of record NC_077228.1, read on the forward strand.
AATTTCTTTGAGTCATGATTGATTTTAGAATTGATACAATGGAGATACTTGGAATCAATCTCCACCCTATTCAGTCCTAACAGGATTGAGTAAGGGCTGCAGCATAGATCAAAATTTAATTATTCCAATCTCTACCCTACTCAGGTTAACAGGATTTAGAAAGGGCTGTAGCAAAGGAGCAAAGATTTAATCATTTGAAAATATGACCTTCAACAGACATGTGCAAAGCCTCTGGGCGGTCCTGGGTTAAGCTAGAGCCTCCACTGGCACAGGGAAATTGATGGACAGTGATTGGTAGATGTGAGAACTGAGGGGAGGCAACTTGGATGGTTTCCTTAAAGATCAGGGGGGTCTGGAGACTGGTGGTGGTGGAGGAGTTGATCGGAGTGGTGGCAGTGTACTCTGAGAAGCTTGCTCTGAAGGAAGCTGAAGGTGGGGGCCTCTGAGACTGTTTCTCCATTTTGGACACGTGAGTAATAGGGACTGATCTCCTTTCTTTGCCCCAGCTATCTAAGGGCTTGGGCCTTTTGGCCCAGTCTAAACAGAAGGGGTATTTAAGCCCTATTCCTTTCTCTCCCTTTTTCTCTCTCTCTATCTCTAATTCCTTTCTTCCTCCTATTGTAATTAAACTCCATAAAAGATTGACTGCAAACTTGAGTTTTCATTTAGGAATTACATAGCTGAATTCCTTGGCGACCTTAAATTAATATATATCAGTCTTTTAAAGTGATTCCCTTGTAACAGTATTATGATCAGTTTTGCTCATTAGATGATTCTTGATTATACTCCTAGATGTTTTACTTTGTGGAATATCACATTCCATGACTTTAATATAGAAGCTGCTAGGTCCTCTGTAATCCTGATGGTAGCTTCATGATTTTTATTTTTCATGGCTTCTTGTCATATTTTTTCCTCAGCTTAGAAGTTCTAGAATTTGACTAGAATTTGACTGAGACTTTTTAATTTTATATTTATTTTAGTTGATAATTAGTGCATTCTTTCAATTTCTATTTTCCCAATTTGTTTAAGAACATCAGGGCATTTTACCCTAATAATTTCTTTCAATATAGTGTCCGGGTTCTTTTTTTTTTTATTATGGCATTCAAGCAATTCAATGATTCTTAAATTATCTCTCCAGTAAGATTTCAAATGTTCTTTTCTTTTGTCATTCTTTTGAATTTGCTTCATTGTTTCCTCATGCCTTGTGAAGTCAGTTTCCATTTGTTCAATTCTAAATTTTAGAGGAGAGGGAGTATTTTCTTGTTTGTGGTTTCAAACTTCCTATTTTAAGGAGTTCTTTTCTTGCTTGAAGTTTTGCTACTTCCTTTTTTAGGGAGTTGTTTTCCTCAGTGATTTCTTGTTCTAAGATTTTGGTGTTCTTTCACTTTTCCTTTCACAATTTTTCTTCTATCTCTATTATTATTTATTTAGTGATTCTCTTTTGGAGCCCCTATAGAAATTCATTTTGGGTCTCACATCCTTTCACATTTTTTGTTGAGGCTTTATACATTTCCATTTTTGTATAGCTATCATCCTCTTCTGGGTCTGCATTTTGGTCTTCCCTATTGCTAAAATACTTTTCCAGGGTCAGGCTTTTTTTTTTTATTTTTCCTTTGCTCATTTAGGGTGAGGGGGTTCTCATGACCTTGACTATATGTTGAAATTCTGCTGCTTTACTAAGGTGGGGAAAGTAGTATCCTGATTTTGTACTGTGGTCTATTCTAGTGCCACAGAGTCAGCTCAGTTGACTCTTGGGTTGGGTCAAGTGAGCACTACACAAGGATAGACTGGCTGTTCTTCTGTGGAGAAACCCCAGCTGTTCTGACCAGACACTGCTTGTGCTAGATTATGTTGACTTATGCCCTCTCTATCTGAGGCTGATCCTACGTTGCCTATATTGTATCATATTGGTTTTTACTCTCCCTCTCAGAGAATAGATTGAGCCTAATTGAGTTCTTTCCCCTTCCACTTGCTCTGTATCATCTGATTTCTATCCTGGTTTGCTGAATTATGTTCTCCCCTGCTTCCCCTGTGAGATGAGTCCTCTTTTTCCTCCTTATATTGTCCTGGATGGAGAACTGCTTCACAATTTTCCATTTGTTCTGCTGCTTCAGGATTCATTTTGAGGAATGTTTTTTTTTTGGTTGTCTCGAAGTGGGTTTGGCAAGCTAGGAGTGTTCTTTACTCTACCATCTTGATCCTTGAAGTAAAAACATTCAATGTTCAACATAATGTAATGTTCAATGTATCTTATTTCATTAGCATTAGAATAATGTTCATGTTTTTAATCCATCACTGTTTTATCAATTAGATGCCTAAAGCTTGCAACTTGACTGGGCTATAAGATTGTTTTAGCTCTTGTGGTGATATGGTAGATGATCTTGTATTCTGAGAGCATCTATTTCAGAGGTGAAAGAGCTAGCCTCACACCTAACTAGAATAGAAATATTTATAAATCAGCTCATTTAGATAAATCAGATTATCTTAAGGAAGTAAGTCTCACCCACATTTATTTAACTATATTAAAAAGCCAAATGTGTTAGGATGAATGATTTTCTTTGCAAGGTAATTTGGAAATGTTGTTATTGTTCAGTCATTTCAATCATGTCTGACTCTCCCTGACCTCATTTGGAGTTTCTTTATCCAAAATACTGGAGTGATTTGTCGTTTACTTTTCCAACTCTAGTCCATGCTGATATTTGTGAATTTTAGATTTACTCCACCCTGCTTAGGTCTTTAGAATTTTAGCAACCAAAGAATGTATACACCCTCACTTAAGGGTTAAATGTGGGGAGGATGACCTATGACCAGCATGTGCTAGTTGCAAGTGACAAATCAGAAACAATTTAAGCCACCATTGGTACATGTGAGACACAGGAAGTGATGTAAAGAAAAGCCTGTATATTTCACATCACTTCTTGTGAGCTCACTCTCTTGGGGGTGTTGGGAGCTTTTGGCAGCGTTTGGCATGATTGCAGCTTTGTCAGACTTTGATGGTGGAGTGTACTGGGAGGAACTCAGTAGCATGGTTTAGGTGAGGCAGTTTTCCTGAAGGTCCTTGGTGAGTGAGAAGGCTGACACCCCTTTTCCTTGACCTTCTGAAGGCACTGTCCTCCAGGGTGACCCCCCATCTTGGAAGAGGCTGGAAGCCAAACTAGATTTAATTCTTCTGAGAAGGTCCCTTGGCTGAGGCCTCTGAACTCCCCTTGGCTTAGGCCAGGCCAGAACAGATCTTCTACTCTTTCCCTCTTCTCCTTCTTCTTACTTTCTTACTTCTATTGTAAATAAACCACCATAAATTCCATACTGATTTGGGGATTTCATTGGGATTGAATTTAAATCCCTGGCAACCACTCATATAATATATTCAGTCTTAGCCTCAAATTTTACCTCTAACATATTTATATTGTCTTATCAGTTACTGATTCACTGAGGATGCTGTGTCTCTTAGTGAATCAAAGGCAGAAATAAGGGAAATTAATATTGGATTGAATTATTTATTTCAAATATTTCTATATAAATTCATCTAGTTCCTCAGACTGCAACCTCTGAAGGTCAGTTAATTCTTAAAGAGCTTCACTGAGTAATTGTGATTGTTCCCACCTCCAAGGTGTCTGCCTTGACAGAGACTTTTACTTTTTTTCAACCTATACACAAAAGCCAGGCAAAGCTAGAGCTTTCTCTCTTTGTCCTTGCTATTCCCCTCATTTAGATCTCTGATGACCTGGACTATGATAGGGAGGAGAACTAAGCCAGTGCAAACCTGATTGAAATAGCTTATGTTTTTCTTGCCAGATATTGTTAGAGAAAGCAATCATCTAACATTCTATTCCTTAAGTAAAAGAGAGGGGTAATTCTGCCACATTTGGAAGCCATTTCCACCAGCCCACCCACCTGAGAATTGATCCTCTCCCTCTCCCAAAGATGAATAAATTTCGGAGGAGTTGAAAACTCTAAGCCCACCTCCTCATTAAAATATCCACCAAATGGGATTGCCAGGGGAGGTCCTAATATGTACTGTCAGGCCAATCAGAAGGAAAACAGATCTAGTTGTAAAAAACGTGGGTCTCTGGTGCAAATGGAGGCATGCCATTGATTTGTCCTTATTAAGAGACTGCATGTCCCTTTAATAAATGATATATCACTTAAAGATTTGCCCTTAATTAAATTCTGGCTAACACAATCAAATTTGTTCAAAAGAAATGTCTTGAATGTCTGAAACTTGCCAAAACAACAAACTGAGAGTCCCTATAGAACCAAAATCCTATGGATATAGTAGTTATGATATCACACTGATTTCAATATATATGTCACCCAGTTAAGAAATCACATAGAAGAACGTGACTATAAATGCCCCTCTTGTGAGAATTTTCCCCTTGAAAACCATATTTAAAGCTCATCAGAGAGTTCTCCAAAGGTAACACAATAAATGAACGTGGCAAAGAAATTGTTCAGAGACACCAGCTCCATAGAAATCCTAGAAATACAAGTGGTACCGAAGCTGGCTCAAATACTGCTTCAATGTTCATGATTCTCAATTATTCTATACCGAGAAGTCAGCATTAGGGGAATACAACATAAGGTTTAGTCAGAGAATAACACAAGTTGATCCTATAAAAATTAATTCAGGAAGTGGAATGATGTGTCTCATAGTGGTGGTAAAAGTTCCATTCAGAGATCAGACTATAATGATTATCAGGATCCATGGAAAATAGCAACCCTGCAAATGTGTGATCAGTGGGGGAAAGGATTCAGGGAGAGATCACGTTCGTAGATATCAGAAGGTCCACACTGGGAAGAGATCCTGTATGTAGTATGCATTTGGCGAAGTCTTAATTCACAAAACTACCTCCAGTTCATCAGAGGATCTATACTGGGGGAAAATAAAGCTCTATGTGACTGATGTGGCAGAGAATTAGAATGTTTTTATTGCCATCAGAGAATCCACAGAGGGCAGAAATTCCATAAATGTGATGAAAGTGGCAAAGGCTTCATTCATAGAATATACTTCCAAGCTCTTCAGTGAATCCACACAGGGGAGAGCTTACGAATGTTCTCAGTGTGGCAAAAAATTTGTTCATAAAACAAACTTCGATGTTAATCAGACTCCAAGTCATGGAGAAACCCCATAAATCAATGAGTTTGACAAAAGGATCGTTCTGAGGACAAACCTTAGCATTCATGAGAGTCCACTCAAGAGAAAAATCCCATCCATGGGATCGATGTTTGAGAATCAGAGCCTTTAAGTGTTCAAATTTCTATAGGCACCAGAGAGCACACCTGCCTATGTAAGGGTAACAAAGGCTTCATATTGCCAACAGACTCCAATATTTGGCAGAAAATTCGTCCCTGTGAAAGAAGTAGGGGGGAGAAAACGGGAGGTCTTTGTGGTTGGCTTTTCCCTGCAAAGGTTGGAAAGGTGTTCTCAACACCGGTTAGAAGCTGGATAAATGTAACATTTGTGGAAGAAGTTTTATTCATAGCTCAGGACTTCATGATGTTTAGAAAGTATACAGGAGAATGTGATGCTGTGCAAATAAATGTAATCCTTGTCTCTGATGACAGTTTTACATGATCACAACTTTCCCACTGAATTGTGCATTCCCAATTGTTGCTCTTTTCTTCTGGCTCTTCTGTCCTGGATTTTTGGTGCAGAATCCCTCATGTCCCACGTCAGGTTCAATATTGGTAGCTGCTTCCCTTGACATTTTACCTAACCTCTGCATGTTAGAAAAATCACAGACAATGACCAGGTTCATTACCCTAAATTGTGAGGTGATTCGTGTGTGAGGGATGAGACTCAGGCTTTTACAAAGTTGAATATAATCTTCTAAAAAATGGAAGCCTCCACCTCCCCAGAAGGGGCTGTTCTGGTCTTAGCAACTCCTTTCTTTTCCATATTCTATCCTTTCACTCCCTAGTTAGGTACAAAATGAGTTAATAATTGCAAAGGGCTTTGCAACCCTTCAAGCACTATATACATGCTAGTCATCATCATCTTCATAATCACTTTTTCAATTTATTCTATTCTATTTAGGTCCACTTCAATGTATCTTTCAGCAACCCCCAGAGCTAAGCCTTTCCATTACTTGGCTCCAAATTTCAGCTCACAATTGCTTTGGATTTCATTGATTCATGTGATCTGCTACATAGATGAATAGCTTGGAATTCTTTAGTTACTAGATTGGGCTACGTTGGACTTGTCTGTTATTTTTTGTCTCTTCATTGCCTATATTACCCTTTCTACAAGGAGGGACTCTCTATCAATCAAAAGGCATGCATTCAGCAGCAACTGTGTGCCAGGCACACTATGCTCTAAGCTTGGACTATGAAGACAACAACAAAACAGCCCCTGAATAGGAAGTTATTTTATCAGGAAGGGAACCGAAGGTTGGATGTCAAGAATGACTTCAAGTCCAAGTTGCTGCTCAGTTGAGTTTTAACAAGGAACCAAGAAGTCTCTGAGAAGGCAGTAAGAAGGAAGAGCAAATATCAATAATATGGAAATAGGTCTTGACCAATGACACATGTAAAACCCAGTGGAATTATGCATTGGCTATGAGAGGGGGCTGAAGGAGGGGAGGGAAAGAACAAGATTTTTGTAAACCTGGAAAAATACTCTAAATTAATCAATTAAATACAATTAAAAAATAAAAAAAACAAGCAAAACATAAAATAAAATTGGAAAGGTCCACAAAATAAACAAGCAAACAATTAAATAAATAAACAAACAAGCAGATAGATAAGCAAACAAATGAATGAATAAATAAATAAACAAATGAATGAATGAATAAATAAACAAACAAATAAATGAATGAATGAATGAATAAAGGAAGGAAGGAAGGAAGGAAGGAAGGAAGGAAGGAAGGAAGGAAGGAAGGAGTGAGGGAGTGAGGGAGGGAGGGAGGGAGTGAGGGAGAGAGGGAGGGAGGGAGAGAGGGAGGAAGGGAGGGAGGGAGGGAGGAAGGAAGGAAAGAAGGAAGGAAGGAAGGAAGGAAGGAAGGAAGGAAGGAAGGAAGGAAGGAAGGAAGGAAGGAAGGAAGGAAGGAAGGAAGGAAGGAAGGAAGGAAGGAAGGAAGGAAGGAAGGAAGGAAGGAAGGAAGGAAGGAAGGAAGGAAGGAAGGAAGGAAGGAAGGAAGGAAGGAAGCACATTCCAGGAATGGGAGACCATCAGTCCAAGGGCATCCCAAATGTAAAGTCCAACTTCACCAAGTTTTGTCCCCCCTTCCCCAGTTCTATGTCTTCTCTATACCTCTCCTATGACTTCCTACCACTCCATTGAGACTTCCTCAGTTATAGAAAGCAGACAACCTGAACCCTTTCTATTCTGTGACTATGATGAGGAGTTAAGGTGAGGAACTTCCCCTTTATTTTTCAGGAGTGCTAAAATAATAATGCTGCTTCCCAACTTTGTGCAAGATTAACAAGCATTCAAAAAGGAGGTGCCATGGGACATGCACTCTGCTAAGTGCTGAGTGTACAGAGAAAAGTCAGAAACATTTTTTTTCATCAACCCTAAAAACGTGCCTTACAATCTAATGAGGAAACATACAAATTGGTACATTGAAAATTGTCCTCCTCCTAGTAACACGACTCCTAAAACTACTATCTAGCATTTATGTGGCGTATCTTATCTGATATGACAAAATGATTGGGAACTAAAGTGAGAACAACTTTACAGGCAATAACATTAGCAGCTGAAATGGGGCAGAAAGGGCCTCTTATCAATGACACATGTAAAAGCCAGTGGAATTGAGTGTCAGCTATGGGAGGAGGTGGGGGAGGGGAGGGAAAGAACATGGATCATGTAACCATGGAAAAATATTCTAAATTAACTACTTAAATAAAAATTTCCAAAAATCTAAAAAACAAAATAAAATAATTTTTGTTAAAAAAAGGGGCCTCCTAAAACAGGTGATGTTTCCATCTTTCTTTCCCCCCCCCTACCTGCTCAAATCTGTATTTTCCCTCCTGTGGGCAACTTCAGCATGGAAAATTTCCTTCACTGATAGAGATTTGGGGCAATGAGGTAATGCATTGAATAGAACACCAGGCCTGGAATCAGAAAGACCTGAGTTCAAGTCCAGATTTAAACACTATCTGTGTGACCTTGGGCAAGTCACTTAGCCTTGGCTGCCACAGTCTCTTCATTCAAAAATGAGTCAGAGGAGGAAATGGCAAATAACTCCAGTGTTTTTACTAAAAAAAAACTCTAAATGGGACCATGAAGAGTTGTACACAATAGGAAAATTACTGACCAACCAGATGTAGTTTTGGACCCTCACCTGTAGCTTAAAGAGTTTCTCTCATGTAACTTAGAATCCTAGAGAAATGCCTATAATCTTGCTTCTATCTGGGATCAGCACTAGAAAAGGAGAAGCACCGTGAGCATATTTTAGCAAGAATGTAATACAGTATTTTTATTCTGTTTTTAAATTCACGTGGGAAAAGTTGGATACCTCCAACTTCAGCAAACAAAAATGCCCAAAAAGATTTTCTACAAATGCATTGTTTTGTTTAGTCTGTGAGATTACTGTAGGGCAAAAGAAATTGCTTAATTCAATTAAGTGCTTATAATATGCAGGGCTTAGTCTTGGGGATACAAAGAAAGAAGAAAATTTGTCCTCCTCCAAGAGGCCACATATATTAATAAACATACATGGTCCATTTTATTTGAAAATGTTTCCTTACTATTAAAATCTATACCTGCCACATTCACCTGGGTCTGAGAAGAAGTCATTGTGCTGTGCTGCATCTTTGACTTAGCTTAAAATAAACCAGAAAACACTCAGGACATTCTTAGGGCAAATTATAGGGAACTGATGCCATGACACTGCAAGTAGGAGTCTTTGGAGTCATCCAGCTAATCCTAACAGACTTCGGGATCTAGTCCATCCTCAGGAGGTGGGAAGATCCTTTCTTTTTGTTTTTTTTAAACCCTCACCTTCCATCTTGGAATCAATACTGTGTATTGGCTCCAAGGCAGAAGAGTGGGCAGGGCTAGGCAATGGGGGTCAATTGACTTGCCCAGGGTCACACAGCTGGGAAGTGTCTGAGGCCAGATTTGAACTCAGGACCTCCCATCTCTGGGTCTGGCTCTCCATCCACTGAGCCACCCAACTGCCCCTGGGAAGATCCGTTCTTGAGCTGTGTCTGTTTCATGAGCTTGGCCAAGTATCTAGAGGCTCAGCCTCAGACTGGCCAGGAACATTTACTAGCCTTTCCTTGGAGGACTTTATACCAAGAGTAAACACTTTCAAGTTCATTTTTGATTACTGTATTTCGGTCAAGATCCTCCCCATCCTCCCAGGCACTCAGGTTTTCAATCTCTTCGTCATCCTTGAATCTGCTCTTTCTTTTCTTTAACCTATCGGCTGCAACTCTTGCCAGTTCTCCCTTTCTATCAGTTGTACCATCCTCCTCTCTTCCCTACCATCATCCATGTTCAGACCCCCACTGTTCCACTTAACTGGTTATATATATATATATATATATATATATATATATATATATATATATATATATATATATATGTATGTATACACGCATGCATATACACATATGCACAAATATATGTCTACATAATACATACGTGCATACCTATACATTGTACAGTCATCCCTCTCTTTATTGTAGTTCATTTATCACAGCTTCATTTTTAAATTAAGTTTTAAAAAATTAAATTAAATTAAAAAATATATCTAATTCTATATCACAGAGTTTTTGCTATATCATGGGATTTTGCAGATGAACACCATACTGTCCACAATGGAAATGCACTGTGCCACTGCTGCTTGTGCAAGTTTGCCAGCATGAGATTGTGCGTGGCACCCTATTGGCTGATGGAACGAAAAGGCGACCAACCACAGCACTGTGTTCTGTTTCCTGGCCGCTAATTGGCTCAGTGTTTATAAGAGTGTGGGAGAGGTTAATAAGAGTGTGGAGAAGGTTTATAGGAGAGTGGCAATGGCTTATAAAGCCTTAAAATATATGTAAATAATAAAATAAATATAACATCGCTCCTTTGCGGATTTTCACCAATTGCAGGGGGATCTCTGGAATGCAACTCCCACATTTGGTGAGGGATCACTGCATGTGTACATATTATATATAACAAGTATTTGTGTATACATATATATATATAAATATAGAGTGAAATTAGAATCTGTTACCCTAAAAACTATTATCCCTAGCAAAAACTACAATTCCCAGAACCCCACTCACTTCCTATTGTTACATGCTGACATAGAAAGGATATAAATTGGGTGGAGTTCCCTGTGGAGCCCTATTTCCTTCCTGTTGGTGGCTTTGGAGGAATGAGCCCTTTTGAGTAGATAGAAAAACTTAATCACGTGGTTCTATTTTGTCAGATAATAAACTTCATAAAAATAATATATCGGACATTAATTTAACTCTTGCACTATCAACTAGCTGGTATAATAAACAGAGTGGCAGGTCTGCCTGGAGTCATCCTCTGACTTCAAAACCAGGCTCAGATATCAGCTATGTGACCTTGGGCAAGTCATTTAACTCCGTTTACCATAGATTTGTCAGCTGTCAAATGAGCTGGAGAGGGAAGTGGCAAACCAAAGCAATATCTTTACCAAGAAAACCCCATAGAGTGTCATGGAAAGTTGGTTCTCATGATTGAAATGAGGTAACAACAACTAGATATGGTTCTATACAGATGGAATCAGAGATTGACGGAGATAGATGGGGGACAAGGTCAGAGAACGTTTTGTGCCTTTTGCCATCTAAATTAAAGTTATGAGCCATTAATATGACTTCTAAGAAGTGCAATTCTGCTGCATCTTGACAAGGTACTAGATTGAAAAATGAATTGAAAGTACATTCTAGACTTGTTATGTATACCCCAATGATTCTAAATAATGGTGCAATTCTCTAAGGGTGCCTAGAGATTATCGTTGGAAAGCAAATACACAAATGGATCAATGGCTCAACCAAAATAATCCCTTTTTGGACAGCAAGGAATTACTGAACACCTGGGTGAACAACGCAATCTTCCTAATGGCTCATTACAAGCCCCAAAGTCATAGAATGAGAAGGTTCAGGAAAATGATTACCAATAACAGTCTGAAGAGTTCTGTGGTCTCACAACCTTCATTTATCTTATACAACTAAGATCCATCTTCATGAACTTCAGACAAGAAATTTAGTATAATAAACAGATGAGAATTGGACGAAGGAGCTGGGAATGATAAGCCTGAAGGAATGAAGGCTTAGGGGACACATGATAGCTGTTTTCAAGTGTTTGTAGGGCTATTATGTGGAAGAGTGCCCAGACTTGTTCTGCGTGGCCCCAGAGGGCAGAATGAATGAGGAGTTGTGGGGGAAAGTTATAGAGAAACAGATTTCAAATCAATCAATATATGGGGAATTCCCATGGAACGAGAGCTTTTGGTGCCCCCTCACCTGCAGTTTCCTAATGAGGACTAGCTGGCTTCTTCTCCAGCGTCCTGAAGAGGAGCTTTTTAGTCAGTTATGGATTGTATTAGGAGGTCTCTGTGGCTCTTGTCAACTGTAATTCTGTGAAACAGTTACTGAATAACATATTCAAGGCATATTCCAGACACAAATGGGGTAATTGTAGTTTTCAATTCTCATAGATCTTAAAAAACATGAATCAAAACAAAGCAGAAAGGAAGACTTCAGATGAATTAAATTAAATTAAAGTTATTGACAAAATGTAATGAGCACCCTCAGGGGATGGAGGGTTGCCCCTTTCTAGAAATCTTTGATCTGACAAGTTTGAAATCTCTTTGGGGAGAGGGTCTGAGAGACCATAGGGTTTTTAAGTCCTTTCCAACATTGAAATCCTCATTATCATATGCCCCGGAGGCCAGAGCCCCCTAACTGTGTTTGCTTCTGTGATCTGTTATTGATGAGTAGTTATAAAAGTGTGACCAATTCGGGATTGTACAGCATCACGTCATGCATACCTCGGAGTTTTGATCCAATAAATGATCAGGAGAAAGAGGTAAATCTCAGATCATTTAGAATGCAAAGCCCATGGTCCCCTGAGTCAAGAGCCAGCTTCACCATTTCAGCTCATTTCAACCAGCACTCTCTTGTCTACAGAAGTTCTTTATTATTCAGTTGCTTCAGCTGTATCTGCCTCTTTGTGAACCTATTTAGGGGTTTCTGAACAAAATGGAGAGGTTAAGATTTCCTCCTCCAGCTCATTTTACAGGTGAAGAGACTGAGAAGAATGGGATTAAGTGGCATGCTCAACATCACACCTTTAGTAAGTGTCTGAGCCTGGATTTGAACTTGGGGAAAATGAGTTTTACTGACTTCAGGTAGACCCAGTGTTCTACCCTACTGAGTCACCTAGCTGACCTAGCTGCCCCGTTGTAGTTTTTTTTTCCTTTTAAACCCTTATCTTCTGTCTTAGAATTAATACTGTGTATTGGTTCCAAGGCAGACAAGTGGCTAAACAGTTGGCTTAAGTGCCCAGGGTCACACAGCTGGGAAGTTTCTGAGGCCAGATTTGAACCCATAACCTCCCATCTGTCAGCCTGGCTCTCTATCCACCACCTACCTAGCTATCCCTCCCCACACGTTAGTTCCGTGAGGTAATAACTCTTGGGGTCTGAGGAATTTACTTGGGGTAGTGATGGCAGAAAAAACCTATACTTGAACGAGGAGAGAAGGGTCTTCTCTCTTTAGGCAAAACACAAGACCACTCATCATCAAGGTAAGACATACCTCTTCTCTAGCCAAACTCTGAAAGATTGGGGATCCCCACATGCAATAAGGATCTCTGGACTTCAGTTTTCTCTTTTCCCCAATGGAGAGTTTGGACTAGGAGGTCTACAGTGTCCCATCTGGTTTGAAATCCTCAGATCCTTGAATGGAGGTGGGGAGGGTTACAAATGAATAGAGGCAAAGGGCAATCCATACAGTTGAAGTTGACATCTTGGTGGTGATGATGATGTGTGAATAGAGCAAATAGCCAATTACCAGGACAGTTGTCTGGTCCTATGCTGGTAGGAAGAAGAAAGCTCTTTTTTCTCCCAACATATTTAGGGGTTCCCGGAGGATGAAATAACTTCTATGCGCAAAAAGGATTTAACCAATTAAAGAAGGCATGTCCTGCTGAGGTGTCTGGATGCCAAGAAAAGTCTTAGGCTGGGGGATTGGCTCACATCATTGTTTCTGTAACCAGCTGCTTAAATGTGACTAGGAGAATGGTAACCCAGGTGGCCCCAGGCACTCAGTGTTAATGGCTGGATCTGTCAGCTGAAATCTGGTGGGATTGAGTTACAATTAAAATGAACACAACTAAGGGCTTGATGGGCCAGATAGGAAGGGGGGGGCTCATCTCAGAGTTGAAAAACAATAAGAAAAAAGAAGGGCATGAAGGAAAAAGGGAAAACCCAGGGAAGTGGACATAGAAGAGGGAAGGGAAAGAAGCTGAGGTTCTCTTTCATGATGTTGCTTCCCAGAAAACCATTTTTAAATGCACAAGGCACTCGAAATCTGATCTGACTAGCCTTGATACTGTCTCACTAGAGTAATAAAAAGGAAAAAAAATAAGTGATCCCTCATACTTTGCACTAGTTTCCAGGGCCTTTCCCAGACTACTTGGGCTCAGCTGTCTATGGCTCTTCCCCACAAAGGCACTGAATGTGAATAGGTCCTTTAGCATGAATGTTGCCAGCTGACTTTCTTCAGTTCAGGGAGGATTTATGGGCATTACATGGGTAAGGCTATATTCTTCTCCCTTGATTCTGAGAAGGAGAAACTGAACTGCTTTCCTTGTGCTCTCCTCAAGAAGCAGGCTGGAAATTTACTCCCATTATAATACTTTTTGACTGAGCCATTATAGGATCAGTGGCTTTAGGCTCAAGAGATTCTCTCGAACTAATCTTCCATTGAATAGATAATAACTAATAATAGGAAACAAAGAGAACTTCCTGTGTGCCTGGGACTGTGCTAAGTGCTTACAAGTATATCATTTGATCCTTGCAATAACTCTGGGATGTAGGTTCTAATACTATCCCCATTTTGCAATGGAGGAACCTGAAGCAGAGAAAATAAATGATTTGCCCAGAATCATGCAACTTATAAGTGTCTGAGGATGGATTTGAACTCAGATTTTTCTGACTCTAGGCATGGCACTCTAGTCACCGTGCCACCCAACTGCCCCAAATGAGGGCAAGAAAAGTTGTGGCACTTCCAAAGTCACTTGTAATGGTGGAAGGGTCAAGACTAGAACCTCAACCTTTGACTCTAAATACAATGTTTTTTCCACTATGGAATGGGGATCGCCATGTCTTTTAGCTCTTTAGAAGGGGGTATAAGAAAACGATGTCAATGTCTCTCTTTTCTCCCCAATAGAGCTTCCCCCAGAATTGAGAGCAGTGACTGACGATGTCAGAGTTGTGATCATCAATTCATGAATGGGTTACATAAAAGACTCAGGGATGTGATCCCCTAGAAAATTTGGGAGAGAAAAAGAAAGCACCTCACTGTTCTTAAGGAGTTCAGCTCACTGAGACCAAATGAGCCCTATATCCTCCAATGTGGAAATGATCAGCAGAGGTGATGAGAAAATCTCAGTGATATTTGAAAAATCAGGGAGGGGGGCATAGTTAAGATGACCAGAGAAGGGCAAATACCTTGACCTTCGAATAAGAAAAGTATTTGCAGAATATAGACATGTGAGTTTGTTTTCATTTCTTGACAAAATCTAGAAAGTATTATTAAAGTGATGGCTAGTGAAGAGATGATGACAAAAAGCAAGCATGGCTTTTTCCAGACCACCAATGTTTCCTTTTTGGACAGATCAATTAAACTGGTAAGGAATATGGATGCTGAGGGTACAGTTTTCCTTAGTCTGAATGCATGACCAGACCCAGAGAGTGGGTCTTCATGATTCAGTGTCAGCTTTGAGGGAGGTCCCTGGTGGAATGCCCCAGATCTGATATTAATTAATTTTTCAATCAATGATTGGGGAAAAGGCTTTAATGATATCTTTCTCAAATCTGTGAATGGCAAAACGTTGTAGTGCATTTCTGACACACTAGAGGGCAATACAAAAAAAATCTTAGCAGGTCTGAACATGGGACTAAATCAAATCAGAAATAATAACAGATAAATGTAAAGTCTTTACACTGGTGCCCAAAAAATCAACACCCAAGCACATACAGGATAGGAGTGACATAGATGGTTATAGACTAGCTTATATGAAAAAGATGTGGAGTATTCTGGACTGCAGGCTCAATATGAATCAATCTCATGATATAGGAAATCAAAGAGACCTGTGGTTTTATTACTATAGAGAGCTTCCATTCCCAATGCAGGGTAGTAACTTCTCTATGACTTACTGTTTGAGAGTTGCCTAGAAAACTAAAAGAAGGACAACTACCTGGAGTGATAGATACACAGTCAAGCCTGGAATCAGGAAGATATGGTTTCAAATCCAGTCTCAGATACTTACTACCTCGGTGACCCTGAGCAAGTCACTTATCCCCATTTGCCTCAGTTTCTTCATTTGTAAAATGAGCTGGAGGAGCAAATAGAAAACCACTCTAGTGTCCTTGCCAAAAAAAAAAAAAAAACAAAATGGGGTCACAAAGACCTACACACAAATGCAATGACTCAATAACAACAAAAAGAGCAGTAAAGGGGTTATATATGACTTAAGGGCACATGGATAGGATGTGTTAGAAATAGGACTTGAACTCCTATTTTTCTGGCTTGGAGGGCAGCTATTTCCTCCTGAGACAGCATCTCCAAAAGCTAATCCAATCTTAGGCTATGTTAAAAGATGAAACTGTATGCATAATACACAGGATGAGGCAGCCAACGGATAGTCATTCCCATTAGACTGTAGTGGACTCCTTGGGGATCCTTGGATGGGCAAATTGCTCACCATTTGGCTTATACTCCTAGCCAAATGGTGCTTTTGAAAGCTTCTTTTTTTTATTTTTCTGACCTAACTGCAGATATTGGCTGCTGAGAGACTACCTCTCTCTGGATCAGTGGGGTTTGCAGTAACCCAACAACAAGCGAGTCAGCTTTACAAATTTTCCACCAGGAAGAATCAATGACTGTTCCGGAGATTATGCCCAGGTACCAGGTGGAGCCTCATGAGGATAGGGAACAACACAGTCCCCCCTTCTTTCTCTCCATATCCTATCTTTGTCCTAGTGCCCCCTGGCTTCTTCACACCCCAGTTAAGATGCCACCTTCCGCAAGAAGCCTGTCTTGATCCCCACTCTCGCTATTGACTTCCCCAAAGTAGCCTGTCGGAAGCTTGTGTGTCCACAGTTGCTTGCCACTTCTCCTTGAAACTAGGGACTGCCTTTTGCCTTTCTCAGTATCTTGAGCACCAAAGAGACCCAGTACATGGCAGTCATTTAATAAATGCTCACTGGCTGCCTAAGGGAGGCTTTCAAGCTGGCGAAACAAGGACACAGGTATACAGTGGTTCAGCTGTTTGGACTGGCCAACCCTGAAGGTCTAAAAATCCCCAGCACCGACAGAAGACTGGCTATTCTCTGAGTACTTCGCATTTTTCCAGTTTAAAAACATTTACATTTAAATAGTTTAAATTAATATTTCAATATTTTCAATATTTACATGTAATCTTTTAATCCAGCATTCCCAATGAACAGTCCCATAATACCTTTCCATTAGAACTGCATCACTAACAACTGCAACATTTAATCAAACCAGCACATGCCACAATGAGACTTGGCAACACACTTCATTGTCCTTCCTAGAGGTCCCCCTGTTTTGAAATGAAGGGCAGAAGTGAGGGTTTAACCTTCTGCCATCTGGAAGTGGCCCTGGTCCTAGCGGATGACGTGAGTTACATTAGCTTTTTGGATTGATTTCACTGACTATACATACCGTCTTTTGTCCCCCACAGCATTATTCCATATGATGTTCAATAACTCTGTGAAAGTTTTATTGTCATTTTTAGCTGAAAATTCAATTCAATTCAACAGCATTTCTTCACCATGTACTACGAGGCAGGCACAGTGTTCAGGCAATGAGGATACAAAGACCCCCAAAAAAATCCCTGTTCTCAAAGAGCTTACTTTCTAACCAGAGGGAAACAGTGTGGACGTAAGTAACTCAGTACAGATAAACTGTAGCCAGAGAGATGAATAGATTTGCCCACTGTCAAACATCTGGCATGTAGTACAGCTAGCCTTTGATCTTAGTCTAGGGACCCGGGATCAAATCCCACCTCTCATACTCATTGCTTATTGGATCTTGGGCAAGACACAACCACAACAAGCCTCAGTTTCCTCATGTCTGATATGAGAGGATTGAATTAGATGGTCTCTGATTTCCCATTCAGCCTCAGACCTTTGATCCCACCAACTTAAAGATGGTGTTCATTCAACTGTGACTTAGTTAATAATCAGAGAGTAGAGTCCAAAGAAGACTATAATGATGATGATGATGATTAATAATAATAATAAACATGTACACAACACTTTAAAATTTGACCAGAATAATCTGTTAACTGGGTTTCAATCGTGTATCAGGGATTAGTTTTATCATCATTTTATTTATTTTTTATTGAAAATCTTTAATTAATTTAGGATATTTTCCATGGTTACATGATTCATGTTCTTTCCCTCCCCTCCCACTCTCCCCACCCCTCTCCCATATCTGATGCACAATTCCATTGGGTTTTACATGTATCATTGATTATCATTATTTTATACAAGAAGAGAGTGAAATGCAGAAAGAGGACTGTACTCATGTACATATGACTGGTTGGCTGGTTGTGTATAATTGGAAATCTGTTACCCCAAAAACTACATTTTCCAGGAGCCCACTGACTTCCTATCGTTATGTACTCCCTATAGACAGTGGATATTAGGCAGTGGGATTGCTGGTCCCGGCTCTCTTTGCTTCCTGTTGGTGACCATGGTGGTAGTACGTGGGGATTTTGAACAGGCTGATTAGTCATAGGCACGTGGTTTTTATTTTGTTATCTTTTTATTCCTTTACTTCTAATGATCATTAATAAATCTTTTTAATATCATATTTTAATTATTTGAGATTAATTTTAATTTTTACAGTTGTTATCCTTTGTGCCCAAAGAAGACCAGAATGACAGCATGGATGATGTCTTTTGACTAGCACATAACTTGGATTTAAGTGGGGAAGAGTTGCATAAAATTGTCAAGCCTTACTCTCTCTTCTCCAGTCATTGAATCTTGGTAAACCTTCCATTCAAAGGTACCTTCCCGGCGGGGGCAGTTGGGTAGCTCAGCGGATTGAGAGCCAGGCCTAGAGATGGGAGGTCCTAGGTTCAAATCTGGCCTCAGCCACTTCCCAGCTGTGTGACCCTGGGCAAGTCACTTGACCCCCATTGCCTAGCCAATACACAGTATTGACTCCAAGATGGAAGGTAAGGGTTAAAAAAAAAAAGGTAGCTTCCTGGATTAACCCATACCCTCACACAAGGATTAGTCTTCCATAAATACCCTGTATACCCTCCCTAAGTGTCAGAGGTGGGATTTGAACCCAGGATTATAAGCCCAGTGCTCAATTAAAAATGAGGCTTGAATTTAGGTCTTACTGATTACAAAACAAATACTATCTATTAAATCTTACTGACTCTACTTCTATTTACAACTTTTACTGCTCAATCATTTCAAGTAGGACCAGTTGGTTTAAGCTTCAAACTTATCATTCCATTCCTCCCAGACTCCTCCTCCAGGATAGAACCAAAAAGTTCCAAAAGTCCATCCTGACAAGCAGCTGCAAACATGAACAAGCAGAAGACCCAAGGGACCCAGGTTCAAAGCTACAAGCACAATTCAATCTGATGAATGCAGTGCATAGGGAAACAAGGATCTGCTGCTATCTTCCTTACAATAGCCCCTGTCGGTGAAATCCCATCCCCTTAGCTACTCCCTGGAGAGAAGTCTGCAGTCCACAAAAGAAGAGGGGCAGAAGAGGCACAGGGTGAATAACATGCCTGCTCCTGCCTTCCCACTGACTAAGAGTGATGGCCTTCATACACAACTTCCGCTGTTCACTCTTTGCCTCCCACAAATATTTGTGTGCACATTTACCTTTGAACAGAAAAGTCCCCTCCCCCATTGATTTCTGCCTTCCTGGATCTCTAGTTTTGAGCCTTTCCCATGAGGATTCCAGCTTTGTTTAATCTCTAATAATAGGGGTGAGAATAACAACTCTTTTGATTTCCTTTGAGACTCAAAGCCCAGCTTCCATAGACATAGACACTCACCCACTGGGCAAATATGGCAGCTACAGCCATGTAGATGATGTCAATTTTAGAGCTACCTCAGGAATATAGCCTAAGCTTCAGTTACAGCATGTACCATTTACTGAAAAGCATCAGGGATTTCCAAATTCCTGCCTCGAGACATGGGAATTTGCAAGCTTCATTTAAGGATTCACAAGTAGGCTGGGCAGCCACAGATGGCTTGCACTGGGCATTTTCAGGAGAGGAGCTTATTTAGCTTTCCCAGTATTAGTGTTCCTCTCCTAATCCCACTAAAATCACATATATTTATTTTATATTAAATGATTTATATGCATGGAATCTAGATTGAGAGGGGAAAGGGACCTTGGAAGGGAAGGGAAAAGGAAAGTGCCGAGCACTGTGCTGAACTAATTATCTCATTGGATATTCTTAGCATCCCTGGGAAGTAGAGGATATTATTATTTCCATTTTACAGATGAGAAAATGGCAAGATAATAACTTGCCCACTAATCAGTGCCTCAGGTCAAATTTGAACTCACTTCTTTACTCCAGACCCAGCCTTTATCTTCTCTGACACTTATAAGCCCCTTATTTTACTGTTGAAGAAATCAAGTCACAGAAAGATTAACCAACTTGCCCAGAGTCGGGATAATAAGTGGGAGAAAGATGATTTGAACACAAGTCTGCTGACTCAAAATCCAACACTTTCTCCTATGCAATCTTGCTCCTAATATGTTGTTTTCCCCCTGTAGAATGGGAACTCCAGGAGGGCAAGGCTAGTTTTATTTTTGTCTTTGTATCCCCATTGATAAGCAAAGTTATATGTAATAAATGTTGTTGTTTGTAGTTCATTTCCCAAGGACTATTGACATCATGGGGGGGTGTCTTGACTTTAGTGAGCATTAGAATTAAAATAAATACTTGTTGAATTGAATTATAAGCTCCTTATCAATGAGTCAAGAACACCAGAGAGCCACTGACTCCAAGTACCCATAATTCTCACTTTTACTGAAGCTCCACATGAATTCTACAACAATACCTGCGCATGCTCGTCCATCTCTAAAAGTAAAATTATCTTTCCCTTTCAATTTCAAAGGTTGATGGAGGAATGTTTTCCTCTTTCAAATCAAAACAGCTGGCAAGACCAGCCTTTGCTGACTGAGCCGGTCATATCTGAGGCTGGGCTCTGCCTGAATCTCACTCTTGAGTATCCAATGCATAATTAATTGTTCTAGTTGAACACACACAAACCCCAAGGCTTCCCAGAACAGTTGTGCTGGGGTAGAAGTTGTGGAAGCTATAAGATAGTTTCAAGATGTTTCACGTAGGTAAAATTGCATACAGATGTCCAAATAGTACGTCCAGTCAAAATGAATTAAAAAAGCCATATCAACAGGAATCTATGCCTACTCACAGACATCCTCTTGGATGAGAATATGGAGGACACAACTTGCAATTCACCTACCTGGCTGTGACACCAGTCGCCTTCCACGATAAGAAGTCAGGCAGATCAAAAAAGTGTCCTGCTTTGTCCCAGCAAGACTTTCTCAAGTTCTGCCAAATGAAATACACATTAGGATCAATTAGAGATCTTTTCCACCTTCCCCCCACCAGCATTTTCAATAATGACTCAAAACCCTCACGCTAAGTCCAAATTGAACAATGCCAATGAAAACATTCTAAATGGGGAAAGAAGAAAAAAATACTCCACCACATTAACTGCGGGGAAATTTAACAGACAATTATTAATAATACTCCTAATTCTTATTTTGTTTTTCTTTCCTCAACCAAAGTGAACAAAAGCATTCTATTTTTGAGAGGGCTTTTGATTCATCATCCTGGTGAAGGCACCATAAAGAAAGAGAACAAGGCATTTAATGAGAATAATGTTTGTACCCCTAACAACTGTGGGCCAGAGAGGAGATTCCATTCCTCCTGTAAGAATACGGGAGGGAAGAATGAAGCCATCCTGTTCTTTACATTTCTACATATACCAATTCACCCAAAAGGAAAGTGAAAACATGGTCACCATTCTCTAGAAGCTCACTATCTGGTGCAAAATGAGCTGTCCTTGATTGATTTTCAACAATCACAAATCCAAAAAACTCATCTGGAAAGCTAATCTAGACTCTGCCCATACTTAAGTCCCCTCCCTTTTTATGTCCCTCTTAACTGATTCCATCTCCTTCAAATTGCTTTCATATCACCATTAGACATCTGGCTACAGTAAGAACAGGAAGAATTTCCCAAAACATAGGTTCCCATAAAAAGGCAAACGAAAAGAAAGAGAGATTGAAAGAAAAAAGAAAGACTTTCTGACCAGGACAGACAGTACAAAAATATTAAACAGGAAATTGAAATCCAAGCTAAATGAGAAGCTGGTAAGTCCAGAGTTGGGTACTTCAACAAGTTCAAATTACCGTGCTTGGGCAAAATACACAACAGACTCCTAAAAAGACAGGCAGTTTTGGCAGCTCAGGCCTGAATATGATTTCTGACAAATCAATATAAAGAGGAAAGTTTCTGTAGCCTAAAGCCAGTTAAGAGGCTCCGAATTTTCAACTGGGGAAAGAAGTTGGTCAGTCAGTCACTAGCACTTGGATTGGAAATCAGTCATAGAAAACTAGCTAATGTCAATTTCTTTACCTGTAAAAAGGGGAGAGGAGTGGGTGGCCCTGATGATCTCCAAGGTCTAGTTCCAGCTCTAAATCTAGGAGATTATGGCCATGGCTGGATTGATATCAACCTAGAGAGAGGTCCCCAGCAAGATGCAATGAAGGGAAATGTGATCAGCCATGTTCTACTTTAAAATTTTTTATAAAAAATGTGAATGAAGATATAGATGGTACATGTTAATTTTAAAGATTTTTCAAAATTGGGAGGGATGAAGAACAATGGAAGACAGAACATATATCCATTCACAAAGATTATGCAAGATTAGAACAATGAGGCAAATATAAGTATGTAATTTAATAAAGTCAAATAAAAAGTACTGCATTTGAGTAAAAAACATCAATTTCATAAGGTTTATATTGAGGAGATATGGTTAGGCAGCATTCTGTATGGAAAAAAAATCAGTGCAGGGCAGTAACTCAATAGGAATCTATATGACAAGGCTAATAGAAAAGCAGTCCTTGGCTAAATTAAGAGATGTCACTGTTCAGAATGAGAGTAATAATAGTTCTACTATGGATTGGCCTTATTAGATCTGGATTATGTTAGATCTAAAGTATTAGTCTTGGCACCAAAATTTTGGAAGAGCACTGATGAGCCAGATGACATCTAGAAGAAGACAACTGAGATAGTGATGGCCCTGAAGACCATGCCAAGAAAGGGCAGACTGGAGAAACTGGAGATGTTTATCCTGGAGAGGAGAAAGAGGTTGCCTTCAAAGTTTTAAAAAAGCTGTTATGAAAAAATAGGATTAGTTTAAATGTTCCTGATTGATCCCAGAGGTCAGAATGAAAAGCAATGGGTGTAAAATTAAAAAAAAAACAGGCAAATTGAAGTTTGAGATCAGAGAACCTCAAATGGGGTGAGGAAGAGTCAGATGAAACTGAAAAATGACTGAACATATACATGATCAGAAAACAAACTATATAAATGGTGAAGAAAACAGATCTATCCCAAAGTGGTATTGCATTGGATGACTGCACTGGGGGAGAGAGAGAGAGAGAGAGAGAGAGAGAGAGAGAGAGAGAGAGAGAGAGAGAGAGAGAGAGAGAGAGAGAGAGAGAGAGAGAGAGAGAGAGAGAGAGAGAGAGAGAGAGAGAGAGAGAGAGAGAGAGAGAGAGAGAGAGAGAGAGAGAGAGAGAGAGAGAGAGAGAGGGAGAGAGGCAGAGACAGAGACAGAGAGACAGAGAGACAGAGAGACAGAGAGACAGAGAGACAGAGAAACAGAGACAGAGAGAGACAGAGAGACAGAGAGAGATAGAGAGAAACAGAGAGAGAGACAGAGAGAGACAGAGAGAAAGACAGAGAGAGAGAGAGACAGAGAGACAGAGAGAGAGACAGAGAGAGAGAAAGAAAGAAAGAAAGAAAGAGAGAAAGAAAGAAAGAAAGAAAGAAAGAAAGAAAGAAAGAAAGAAAGAAAGAAAGAAAGAAAGAAAGAAAGAAAGAAAGAAAGAAAGAAAGAAAGAAAGAAAGAAAGAAAGAAAGAAAGAAAGAAAGAAAGAAAGAAAGAAAGAAAGAAAGAAAGAAAGAAAGAAAGACAAAGGGAGGAAGAAAGAGAAAGGGAGGAAGGAAGAGAAAAGGAGGAAGGAAAAAAGAGTAAGGAAAAAAGAGAAGAAAAGAAAAAATGAATAGAAGAGAAAATAAAATGTATCAAAAGAAAAGAGGGGGTTGGTAGGTAGTGAATGTTCCCTGGAGCCTGGGTTCATTTCTCCAGAAATGCTGACAGACCATATGTGAGTGATCCCATGCTGTTTTTTTTTTCTTTTTGGATCAAGCCCATGATTTTCAAGTGCTTTGTCATCAAAGGCTTGACTGGCCAAAAGTATATCAGGCCCCACTGATGTATTTTTCAGCTCTGGACTGCCCACAGGGCTGGAGTCCATAACAACACCCTCTGGCAGACAGAGGAAAGAGCTCTGAGCAAACACCTCACTGAAGTCTTGCCTGCCTACTCCCTCACTTGCATTAGGGTACAAGTCCCCACTCTATCCAAGGTGGAAAATAGAGCTAGGAACCTGCTTTTAAAATATGCCCCCACCCCAGTATTTAATGGTAAGGGACACTAAAAAGTCTCCTGATGTAATCAATCCAACAGGCATTAAGGATCTATGGTTGGGTCAGGCACTGTGCTAAGTGATGTAGATACATACACAAAGAATGATCAATCCCCATTCTAGAGGAATTAGCATTCTTAAAAAAATTAAAATAAAAAACCCTGATCTTCCACCTTAGAATCAATATTTTCTATTGGCTCTAAAGTAGAAGAGCAGTAAGGGATAGGCAATGGGGGTTAAGTAACTTGCCCAGGGTTACCCAGCTAGAAAATGTCTAAGAGCACATTTGAACCCAAGACCTCCCATCTCTAGGCCTGACTCAGTCCACTGAGCCATCCAGCTGCCCCCAAGAGTTTGTATTCTAAAAGAGATTACAAGTAAATATGTTACAATACAGAATAAATAAAGGAGTTAAACCAGATAGCAAACAATCATCCAATATTAATATTCTTCTCCTCTTTTTCAAAATAAAAGTCCAACTTATTTAGGCTCCATAGATCTGATGTGGGATGCAAGTTATCTGCTTCCCAATGCCAGTCCTAGAGCTAGTCAATCCCTAGGGTTTGGAATGAATCAAATGGATGGAAGGTTCAAAGAAACACATCCATTATTTGATAAAACCACAGCATTTCTCAGGAGTAGCATATCACTCAAAACAAAGCCAGCTGCAGAGTTCAGCAGAGGGTGGAGAGAGAGCTGGCCGGCCACAAACATCTGAGCAAGCCAGGAGCTGAGCCTTCGTGTCCTCCTCAGGGCAGAATGCCTCCTTGGCCCTTTCCTTCCCCTCCCCATGAAAGATTCACAGATTTTTGAGGGAAGATGTTAAGGACTGTAGGGATGCTCTGCAGTCCAGTCCATCCTTCAAGTTGCTACAACAAGACGGAGGGGACAGAATCAAAGAAAGAATGAGGCAGGTGGGCATTAATGCAGACTGAGAACTCCTTCTGTTCCTCCCCCAAGCCCACAGGGGGAGGAGTGTAGTACTTGCACAAAGCAGGGGAACAAGAGTCATTGCTGAAGTGCTCCAATATTAATTGCAAAGGAATGATAACTGGGCTGTTCGTGTAAGAATGAAGGCATAATAAATGAAAGGGAGAGATCTTCTTTCTCTCCTTAATGCCCCCCTTGATAAACTGATCCCTGGAGATTCTTAAAGGATTCTTTTCTAGCAAGACATTTAAGGGCAAACAATCACAAGGCAAGACCTTGTCTTCAATTTAACTTCGTAGGCTGAAATTGAAAAACGAGTTTGGAAAAGGGGGTAAAAATAAAAAGGAAGAAATAATACCAAATGGTCATCATTCAAAGCAAAGTGGTGCTGAGAAATCAAAGTGATTAGAATCCCAAGCAGACCCTTACCCCAGAGAAAGCATCTCTGGACTCTTTGGTCAAAGGTATATGAACCAGAAGTTTTTAGAAGAAGAAATCAAAGCTACCTATTGTCATATAAAAATGTTCTAAATAGCTATTGATGAAAGAAATGCAAATTAAAACAACTCTGAGGTACCACCTTATACTTATCAAATTAACTAGTATGACAGAAAAGGAAAATCACAAATGTTTCAAGTAGAAAAATTGGGACACTCGTGAACTGCTAGTGGGTTGTGAACTTATAAAACCATTATGGAGAGCAGTATGCCCAAAGGGCTATAAAACTGTGCATATCCTTTAATCCAGAAATCCCACAACTGAATCTGTCTGTATTTCAGAAATCAAAAAATAAAAAGAAGTAGGATATAGCTGTACAAAATTATTTATAGTAACTTTTTGTTCTGACAAAGAATTGGAAACTGATGGAATATCCATCAATTGGGGTGGCTGAACAAGTTATGGTATAAGATTTTGATGGAATACTATTGTGGAATAAGAAATCAGAAAACTTAGGAAGACTTATATGAACTGATGCAAACTGCAGTGAGCAGAAGCAGGGGATCATTGTCCACATTAACAATGATACTGTATGATGGTCAACTGTGAATGAAAGACTTGGCTACTCTGATCACTACATTGATCCAAGATACTTCTGAAGGACTGTTAAGGACTGTGATGAAAAATGCTCTCCACCTCCAGAAGTAGAGTGTCTGAATGTAGATTGAAGCATATTTTTAAAACATTCTTTATTTTTATTTTTATTCTGTTGGATCTGTATTTTATTTTGCAACATGTATTAAATGAAAACGTGTTTTACATGACTTCATATGTGTAATTTCTATCAAATTGCTTACCTTTTAAGGAATAGAGGAGTAGAGAGAGGGAGAGAGTTTTTAACTCAAAATTTTAAAAAGTAATGTTAACTTAAATACATAATCTGAAATATTTAATGAAGTAAAGATTAAGAGAATTTTTTTGATATGATTATAGAGAGCTTTGATTTCTTCTTTTAAAAAGTGCCTGGAGAATGCCTTTGACCATTTATCAATTGGGGAATGGATCTTTTTTTTTTTAATAAATTTGAATGTTACCTATGTGTTCAAGAAATAAGGCCTTTTTCAAAGAAATATGATGTAATATTTCTTAATATTGCTTCATTGGTTATGGCACTTTTTAGCAAAATGTACTTCATCTGATTATCTCTTTTAAGTAGATTTATTTTTGCTTTTGCTTCATCTGAAATGATGATTGTGACTCTAGTCATCTTTACTTCAAAAAGAACAAAATTGATTCTATTCCAGCCCTTTATTTTACCTCTCTGAGTGTTTTGGTTTCAAGTTTGTTTCTTGTCACAACATATTGTTGGATTATATTGCTAATCTATTCCGCTGCTTCCACTTTATCAGTGAGCTCATCCCCTTCACAGTTATGATTACTAACGTGTACCACCTTTCACCCTATTTTCTTCTAGTTATCTTTCTTTCTCTCTTTTGATCCTTTCTTGTCAAAAGTTTATTTTACTTCTGACCATTGCCTCTCTTAATCCACCCCCCTTTTTATCAGCTCCCTCCCCATATGCTTCATTCCATTCCACTCTGATTTCCCTAATGGGTAAGTTAGATTGCTACACCCAACTGAGTATGTGTGGATAGACAGAAAGACAGACAGACAGACAGACAGACAGATAGATACATACATACATACAGATATACCTACATAGATAGATACATACAGACATAGATGAATAGATACAGAGATAGACTGATAAAGAGATATGTAGATACATAGAGGATATAAAGATAGATACATAGAAAGAAAGAAAGATAGATACATAGAAAAATACATAGATACATACATACATACAGAGATAGATACATAGAGAGATGATAGATAGATAGATAGATAGATAGATAGATAGATAGATAGATAGATAGAGAGATGGATGGATAGATGGATGGATGGATGGATGGATAGATGAATAGAGAGATGGATGGATAGAGAGAGGGATGGATGGATGGATAGATAGATAGATAGATAGATAGATAGATAGATAGATAGATAGATAGATAGACAGACAGATAGATACATAGATACATAGATACATAAGTAGATAAATAAATACAAGGTAGAAAGGATGCAAAGAAAAGCAAAAAAGAGCAGCCTCTGCTCTCAAGGGGCTCAGGGTCAAGGCTCATAGTCTATACATAAAGTATACACAAGACAAATTAATTTAAATTCATTGAATAAATGAGAAGAAAGAAAAAGCTCTGTCTCAGCTTCATTTCCCAGAGAGCAGGTTTGTATCTCTTCTCAGGAGGGTTATGGAGTGAAGAAGGATCCTGGCCAAGGAGACTGCCAGGAAGACAAATCTCTCTTGTCTGGGGTGAGCAGGTCTTTTGGAGGGGTTTCATTTTAATTGGCAAATGGATTCATTCACTTCCTGGCCTGGCTGGCTGGGTCGCCTCTGAGAGCAGGGAATGTGTGCCATACTCCATTCAAGAGGGGACTGCTGGGCTAAGAGACAGGAAATTATTTCAGGGATATTTTCTGATGAAATGGGCTGGATGCTGTCCTAGAAGCTTCCATCCATTGCTGCTCCTTCTATTCCCTGCTCCAAAGTCAATTACCTTGGCTCATCTTCCTTAGATGCATTTCTTAATGGAAGAAGCCATTCATGCTTCACCATCCTGGTCCACAGAGGGGACTCTAAACAAAAGTTGAAATGATCACCTCTTTGCTATCTACCTTAGAAGATCAAGTTCAAGATGTCACAGAATCACAAATTTTGAGAGCTAGAAGGGTCCATAGTGGCCATTTAGTCACACATATATATAAAAAGAATCCCCAATAAGACACTGTAAAAGCCTCTTCTTGAAGACCCTCCAAGGAAGTGGAACAGACTATCCAGATAGCCCAGCCCATTTTAGGAAAGCTTCAGGAAATCAAGCTTAAATTGGCTTTATTTTAACTTTCACCAAGGTGAATTATGAATAATTAATTATTTCCTTTGCATAGAATCTTGGAGAGGGGTTGGAGACAGAGAGACAGAGACAGAGACAAAGAGACAGAGAGAAAGATTGAGAGGAGGGAGGAAGGGAGGGAAGAAGAGAGGGGAAGAAGGGAGGAAGGAAAGGTCATTAAAGCATCTTCATTTAAAAAAGAGAACAGAAGAAAAGTCAAAAAGAAGGGTCAACAGGCAAGAGAGCTTTTAAAACTACAGATTGATCTTCTTATATATTTTAAAAGAAAAGCAAGATGTATATAATAGGTATCTGCAGTTTCTGGTACAATCCTCTTTTTCTATCTTAATATATGCACATATATGTAAATATATGTATGTATTTGATATGTTTTAAGTTCAGAATTTTTTTAAAAAGAGGGAAAAACCAACCTCGGAATATCTGGATTGGACCCCGAGATCTGATACTTCTTTACTTACTATGTGACCTTGGAAAAGTCATTTTATTTCTTCTGGCTTGAGCATACTTTTTTTCAGATAAGAGGATCAGGCTGTAATCTCCAAGGTCACATCTAGTCCTAAATAACCAGTTTGTATCCACTGTTAATTCCTATGATTCTGTTTGGAATACCCTTATAAAGAGTTTTGCTGAGGCATGGCCTCATATTCCAGGCTGACCTTGTCTACCAGTCTTTTTTGCTGTATACGATAGCATTTGAGGAGTAAGATTTGACCCATGTTCTAGCTGCAATCATATAATAAGCACTTTGCCTGATAACAGGGTTCCACGTGAGGAGGTAAGCCTTTGAATGATGGGGCAAGTTTGGACATAGGCTTATATCTACCTATACTGGTATTTTTTCAATGGGGTTGACCTCCATGAAAATTAGTGTTAAAAATGATTACAATTAAAAAGTGGCTTCTTATTGGTTTGAAAGGTCAGGAGCATCAGTGTTCTTGTATGTCACGTTTCTTGATGGGAGAGAGAAAATCAAAATGTACAAGGCATGTTCTTTGGAAGAAATGCTCCCTTTTGAGTCAGTTTCTTTACATGTAACATGAGGCAGTTGAGTCAGATGACTTTTAAGGCTCCTTCTCATTCTTCTATTCTACGATTTCACCATATTATGAAATCCACAAGCTCAGAGAACAGATCATAATCAATTTACTGCAAGTATATTCAAAGTATTTCTCAAGAATCAAGTATTAGAGCAAATATCCTTCTCTCCATGACCATCACCATTGAGAACTGGACACAGGGGGAAGGAAAGATAGGAAGGCAAACAGAACACATGAAAACATCAGAGATGTTATGCTTAATTACTTCTGGAGACTAAAAGAAGAGAGAATTCAAAGAGGAAGAAAAGAAGGAATGAATAAAAAAGGGAACAAAGGAGAGAAAAAAGGGAATTAAAAAGAAAAAAGAACAGATAGGAGAAAGAAAGGAATAAGAGAAGCAAATGGAGAGAAGAGGAGAAAATGTGAGATAACTTATTTAACAAATGGCAAAGTGAAGGGGGCAGAGGACAGCATAAACCATCCCAAACTGCCACATGCTCAGGAAAAGGAAAATATCAGTAGGGAGGGTGGAAAAAGAAGCGGGCTGCCCCTGCTCCTCAGTCACATCCTTTCTCAGGGTGAATGAGCTCATCGATGATGTCATTGTCTCTGAGTCATACCACCATTGGAATCAGAGGTGGAAAAAGGCCTGTTAGGTCATCAGGTCCAACCCTTCTGGCTACCAGGGGTCAATTCAACAGTATATTCTCTTGAGCTTTGTCTTGTCTAGTCTAGTCCTGAAATGACTCAAACAATGAAGACTTCCACCTAAACCATTGGAAGAAATTTTAGCCATTTACCTGCACAGCCAAAATAACAAATAAAGGTGAATTAAAGATGCCTTTTATCCAACTTTCAGGTCTAGACTTGACTCAATTTTTGATACCAAATACCTGAAACAATTCCCCACTCCTTCCAAAGCTCTCCCCTCTCCAATCTGTCCTTTGCAGAGCTAGCAATCAATCAATCAATCAATAAGCATTTATTTTGTTGTTATTCCGGCATGTCCAACTCTTTGTGGCCCCATTTGGGATTTTTTGGCAAAGATCCAGGATTGGCTTGCCATTTCCTTCTCCAGCTCACTTTACAGATGAAAAACTAAGGCAAAAAGGATTAAGTGACTTATCCATGGTCACCCAGCTAGTAAGTGTCTGAGGCCACATTTGAACTCATGTCTTCTTGACTTCAGGTCTGGCACTCTATATACCATACCATCTAGTTGTCCATGTTATTGTTGTTTAGTCATTTCAGTAATGTCTGACTCTTCTTGGCTCTTTGGGGGGTTTTCTTGGCAGTGATACTGGAGTGATTGGCTATTCCCTTCTCCAGCTCATTTGAAAGATGAGAAAACTGAGGTTGCAAAAGAGGCAAAAGACAAAGACTAAGTGGGGAGACAACATGAGCAAGGCAGTGACATGGCTTGACCTTCGTTTTAAGAAAATCACTTTAGGGGCTGAATGGAGGATGGATTGGAGCAGGGGGAGACGTGAGCCAGGAAGACCCATCAATAAGCTATTGTAGTAATTCATTGAGGTTCACAAGTAGGATGGGCTCTTCAGTGAATACTGAGCTCCACATCACCAGAAGCCTTCCAGAGAGGGGTTAAATGGATACTTTTGGGCAACAGTGAACCCCCTACTTCAAACACTAAGAATCTCTGCCTAACCTGACAAGTCCCTGCACAACCTTACAAGGAGATGACCTGGCTTGAGCCAAGAGATAGGATTTGATTCCTATTCTTTTTGAATGCAAGGGGAAATGACAACTGATGATGAAAGAGAAAGAATGTTTAGAATGGAGAAAGTCACCAAGGACTGGCTCAGCTAAGGCCTTAGTTCTCTTTATATGAAGGTTTATATTCCTTTGCAAAACCCAATACAGGTCAAGGCATCTCCTTTAAAGACCTGAATTGTTCTGGGACAGAGAAAGAGGATAGTTTTCTTCCTCAGCACTTTCTTCCAAAGGTGGAAGAATCAATCCAGAAGATGGAAATCCATGAATGTGGCCCCCAAAGCAGAGATGACTCTGCTAATTCACCAGCTATGTATGCTATTCTTAACAAGTCACTTCTCCTGGGCCTCCCTCATGAATCATGGTTCCATAACTGAAGGTTGGGTGGATGGGAGAAGAAAAGATGAAGACAGCAGGGCGCTGGCAAAATTGTGAAATGGCCAGAAAACGAGGAGTAAAGTGAGGCTGTGTGTTAGAGTAGAAAGATCCCAGGCTGTGGAGTAAAAAGACTTAGGTTGAAGGCTACCTCTGAGACTTTCCGTGGAACCTCAGGCAAGACACTTTGCCTCAGTTTCCTCATGTGTAAAATGAGCTGGATTAGAGCACACATTTTTAACCATTTTTTTATGTCATGGACTAATTTGGCAGGCTGATGAAACCTCTAGAACCCATCTCAGAATAATGTTGCTAAAAGCATAAAATAAATTATATAGGATGACCAAGGAAACCAATTACATTTAAAAAGGCATCATGTTTTTAAAAACTAAGGCAGGGGCCCCAGGCTAAGGGACCCTGGATACAATAGCCTCTGAGGTACTTCTCAGTTTAGGGCTCTGGGTCTATACATTTATTCTTGAGTCTGAGCATGGTGGCTTGGCTTTTCCTAAAACGGTCCTAGAGAGGCAAACAGCAATAAACCTGAGAGCCCTGGGAAGAAGAGTTGGGGCAGAAGTTTCTCCATGGAGGGAATATGTTGTATATCTTCTCTCTAGCTCTAAAATCTAAGCCTCATGAGTATAGGAACAGTCCCTCCCTCCTTGTTTTGTCTTCATATCCCTGGTCCCTAATAAAGTGCTAGGCATATGCTAGGTGAACAATAAATACCCATCAATTGATTGATTGATTGATTGATTGGCATTTCTCTTCTGGTGTTATTGATGGATAGAACACCTGCAGAGAAAACTCCCTATGACAATACGGATTGATATCTGCCCTGTCCCCTCAATCTGAGAGGGACTGAGAGCAGAGAGAGAATGTGATCAGGATCACATAGCCAGTATGTGGCAGAGGCAGGACATAAATCTAGCACTTCCTTCCTCTCACTCTAACCACTAAGCCATGTTGCCTCTCGGAATTTATTTTACATTTACCCATCTCTGTATCTGTTGGGTTTTTCCCCAAGAGCATGCTAATTTGTTGTGAGAAGGGGGCAGAATTATTTTCTCCATCCCTAGCACAGTGTCTGGAACACAGTAGGTGTTTATAGATTGTTTGCTAAATTGAATATCCTGCCATTCTCTGAAATGAGTCACTGTTGAAATGTGTGACCAACAGATAATGGAGTCCGGGAAGGTTTATTAGAGCTGAAACATTGTTTTAAAAGGGAGAACTTAGGAGACAATAAAGTATGACTTCAGGGGAGCCCTGACATCATTAAAAAAGATAGCAATGACTGACTGAGCAGTCAGAAGAGAGATCCAAGTCCAACTCGATTCTTAATCTGTCGGGTGACCTTGGGAAATTCGTGGCTCTGTAAATACAGGTTGGAGGAAATGGGAGTGTTAAATGAAGAAAGAAAGAAAGTTCATGATGGAGCAGGAGGGCTCTCTTCAAGGATTCTGAACTACTGCCATGTGAAACAGGGGTTAGCCTCATTCTACTTGACTCCAGAAACCCTTGATTTCTAATGGAGTGGTGGGTCCAGGCTCCCCATATGGGAATGCCTTCCAGTAACGCAGATCGGCAAGTGTTCTGGAACTTAGAGGACTACAGATTCAGTCAGAAAGAAACTTAAGGGCCTTTTAGTCCAGCCTCTAAGTTTATAAAAGAGAAAACTGGGGTCTAGAGAAATTTAACAACTTGCCCAATGTCCCATAGTTATTATGTCACAGAGGTGGGACTTGAACCTAGCTTTTGCAACACCAATTCCCTTGCTCTTTCCCTTGCACCACACATTTATTAGAAAGTTGCCTAGGAGCCTGAAAAGTGAAGTGACTTGTCCACAGTCATACAACTCTGACATCCAATGTCTGGAGGCAGGTCTTCCCTGACCCCAAAGCCAGTCTTCTCACCACTACATCATATTGCTGTTTATAAGTACCGTTGCATGAAGTAAATGAAAAGGGATAGATTTCTTTTGCTTAGTTGCAGAAAGCAGAATTAGGAAAAAGCTTTTCTCCTCACTTATTCTCTCCTCCCAGGATCTTTTCTCCCAACATCATCAAGATATGAAGCTAGAGGATATGGCTGGAACTAATGAAGAGGAAAATTAAATCTTGATGCAAGATGGCAACCCATTCATTAGTGTTATTCCAAAGTCAAGTGGGCTGCCTTGGGAAGTGGCCTCCCCTTCCCTGGAGATCTTCAGAGAGCCACAAGTTTCCATGTAGATCCAAGTTGTCCAAGTTCTCTGATGGCCCTCACATTTCTAATACTCTCTGATTTTAGAGTCCTCTGCAAAGCTCTGACTGAAGTAATATAGACCTAGAGCTGCTGCTGCAGAAATGGGTACGAGACTGGAGACAGAGAATTAAACACACTCAAATGGGTCTGCAAACTCATTGAATTAGAATCCTGCCAATAGTACAGATTGCATCCCATCTGTGCCTCCAGATTCTAGCAGACTTTTGTCTCTTTCCTCCCAGAAGTTCACAACAAGGAGTCCGTCGGATGCGATGGAAGCCTTCCTCTCTTTCACCTTGCATTGCAGGGATCCCCAGCAGACCGCTCCGGCTGTGTACTCGTCATTCCTTACCCTGGTCACGGGACCAGCTCATCCTCTCTTCCCAGCAGACCTTTTCCAGCTAACTCCCATTCTTCTCCAGTGTTCCCCTCTGTCCCAGCCCGCTCACACCCACCATGTACATATGGAAGCTAAAATGGCTCATCCCACCTTTGCTTGATTCTCTATTTAGCATCATCATGCTTTCAGCAAATGCCAGAAATAGGACACAGCAAAAGGAAATTGGGTGGGTGGGTGGAGTGAAGCGTTACATAAGGAAGGTGAGTGAGAGGATGCTAAACTGAACACTCACAAACGACAGATGCTAGGGTAGAGAGAAGCAGCCCATGGCCTTTGGGGTTCAACTCTATGGTAAGGGATGAAAAAACTAAGCTGGAACACAGGGATGGCTAGCTACCACTAGTGAGTAATCAGATTACAGACTTAGAACTGGAAGGAAGATCAGAAATCATCTAGTCCAGAAGTTCTCCCTGGAATCTACAAACTTAAAAAAAAATAAACCTTCACCTTCTGGCTTAGAATCTATGCCAAGGATCAGTTCCAAGACAGAAGAATAAAGGCTGGGCAATGGGGATAAAGTGACTTGCCAGGGTCATACAGCTAGGAAATGCCCAAAACAAGATTTGAACACAGGACCCCCAGTCTCCAGGCCTGACTCTCTAGCCGATGAGCCACCTGCTTTTACAGATCCACAAACTTTTAGTCCTATTTTTATAACTATCACTCACTCCCTAAGCTAAAGCCTGTCAATTTTACCTTTGAAATATACCTCAAATGTACCCTCCTCTCTTTTGAAAATCTGGTGTAGACTTCCATCACCTCATGCTTGGACAAGAGTAATAACCTGCCAATGGGTTTACCTACCTCGAGCATCTCCCCAATATAATACCATTCTCCATTCAGCCACTAAAGTGATTTTCCTAAAGCACAGGTCCATCCATGTCACCTCCTCCTCCCCCTCAATAAACCCCAGTGGCTCCCTATTGCCTCCAAGATCAAATACAAAATATTCTGGCATTCACAGCCCTTCATAACTCAGACCCCTTCTACCTTTCCCATCTTCTTACAACTTACCCCCCCCAAATATTCTCTGTAAAAATAATTACCTTCCAGCTTATAATCAATATTATGCATTAGTTCCGCAACGGGGGTTAGGTGGTTTGACCAGGGTCACACAATGAGGAAGTGGCTGAGATTAGATCTGAACCCAGGACCTCCCCTCTCTAAGCCTGGATCTCAACCCTGTTGTTATTTCGAAGAAGAGAAAACTGGAACATGCAGCCAAAGACTTGTAGCCCGCTCTTGACCAACACAGTCTTAGTTTTCAGCACTTGGCTCATCGAATTCTTGTTATTGCTATTCCCGAAACTGAAATCCCTTTTTATTTGGGCACAGACCATATGCCCTGTTTCCCAAGCTACAGCTTACTTACCACTGGGGGGAAACTGAAAAGGAGAGTATTGTAATAACTACCCCCCCCCATACTATCAGGACTGGTGAGGAGAGTCTATCAGAGGCCATTATGTCAATATACACAAAGTGTATTTACTCCCACTGTAGCCAGACAAACACCTTTAATGTCCTTTTCCCACATTATTAATATTCAGTTCCATCATAACCATCCTCTCCTGCCTCATGGTGCTGCCCTGACTCTGGGCTCTCTGAAGCTATGTACAACTTCAGCCAGGTTCTACCATGTATAAACTGAATCTGCACATCGTTAGCAGCCAGCCCAGTGTTTGGCACATAGTGGGAGCTTTATGAAAGCAACCAATATGGTGGCAATAAAATGAAACATACTAGGTTTTGGTGGGACCATTGGGTCATCCCATCCGATCACCTGAAACTGGAAATTGAAGCACCAAATCTCTGCTTTCTTCTCAGTCTCCTTTGTCTGTTATCCTCTCTCCTGGGGAAGCCAGCCTTATCGAGATGCTTGGGGGAAGCCACAAAGGGATGCACTCATGTGCTGAGGTTCCAACAGGCATCCTGAAACTTCTATCGAGCTTGACTCCCCAGCCCCTGGGAACAAACCTGGCCTGGGAAGGTGAGTCCTGCTTGATACCACTGCCCAGCTGCCACCCCATATTCCCAGAAGGAAAGGGAATGCATGCATGAGGTTGTCCAGCCATTCGGTCGTGTCTGATTCTTCTAGACCCCATGGACCAAAGCATACCAGGTCCTACTACCCTCCACTATCTCCTAAAGTCTGTCCAAGTTGAGTTGGTTGTTTCTGTGATGCTATCTATCCATCCGCTGCTATTCCCTTCCCCTTTTGTCTTCACACTTTCCCAGCATCAGGAGCTTTTCCAATGAGTCCTTTCCTCTCATTATGTGACCAATTCCTCTTCAGTCTCAATACTTTAAGGAGATGACTTCAGACTGGAAGTTCAGAGACTGAAGAGGAAGTTTAAATACTTAAGTATTGACTGATTTGATCTCTTTCCTGTCCAAGGAGCTCTCAAAAGTCTTCTCGAGCACCTCAATTTGAAAGCATCATTTCTGCAGGGCGCAGATTTCCTTTTACTCCAACTCTTCTAGCCATAGTCTGCTACTGGACATAGAAGTAACTATCAGAATATATACACATAGATGTGTGTGTATAGAATACTGTATGGAATATATATTGTATTCTATTATATATTGATATATGATATATATAATATGTAACGATATATACATTGATGTGTATATTTTATGTAGCATGTTTAATAATATTGTATCTATTGCATGAAATATTATAGTAATTAACACGAATAAGGTTATCTGGAGAAAGCCCAGGACGCGGTGAATGCCCTCGATGTCTTCGATGTCTGACCAGGCTCTTAGTGTTCCACAGTCCCCGCTTCAGCCACCTTCATGGCTGTCAGCCTCACTCACTCTTCCAGAGTTATCAAAATTCACTGGCAGGACAATAGCAAACATTACCAGTGATGATCTGCTCTAGCTTCTTGGCACAAAAGGCAAGAAAGCTGGGTGAAAGATGACCATCAAAGGGGGATGAGCAGCCCTGAAGATCATATAAGGAAAAGGGGCAGAAAGTAGAGAGTAGGATGGGAAATGGTTCCTACTAGCCTGTTCGTTCTAAACCAGGCACCAGTGTTTGTTTTTTTTCAGCTATTCATATCAAATATTCTTATAAAGGTAGACCTTGGAATAAGACGGAGTCACTGAGGCCAATGATTGGTAAGATGTGCTACAGATTACCATGTTGTTCTGAACCCAAAGTTAGGAATTTTGGTTATTCCAAAAGCAGGGATAATACAGCCAAGGATCCAAAAAGATCCTAAGAATTTCCAAACAAGTCAAATTTGCCCACTTTTATCCACATGAGAACAGTGAAGAGTCATGGGGCAAAAGGGGACAATGTTAATAGAGTTCAAGCTGGAAAGGAGGCCAGAGGCCAGCTGGTTCTACCCTTTCATTTGACAAATGTAGAAAATGAGGCTCGGGGAAGTGACATTTGCCAGAGATGACAGAAGTAATAAGCTTCAGTGCTTGAATGTAGATCCACTGATTTCAGCTCTGGCCTCAGGAACTAGTTAAACACTAACTAGTTAAACACTAGTTGAACGAAGAAAGTTAAACACTTTCTTCATCTTTTGAGCAAAGTCTATGAACTTTTAACCAGTTGCTCTAAGGTTCTCTCTAAAGAACAATGACCAAATCTCAAACAATTATACGAGACAATCCTAACTGGGCTGACAATAGAAAAAAGAAAAGAGGCTGTGAGTTAAACGATAGGTAGATAGATAGATAGATATAAGTATCTCCTTGCTGCTGCTGCAAGCCAACTTAATTATCTTCCATTAACATTAAACTGTCAGGGTCTGCTTGAGCCAGTTAGCTCTAATGACCTTCCTCAGTCTGCACCTTGTTACTCTCCCATGTTTCATGTTTAGGAGGAGAGAAGACTCCAGCTGCTCAAACCTGACAGAGCTTAATTTACATTTGGCCTTCATTAGAAAGGGAGCAAGAATCATTGAGACCAAATGGAAAAGCCAGACTTGGGGGGGTTATGAAAAATTCACATGGCATTTTTCCTTTTATCTGACAGTTCTGATTAAAGAAGCATCCATCAACCAGAGACACGTAGACCATAAGTATAAGGGACACACTTAAAATTCTATACAGCAAGACAAGACCCAAGGGCCAGAGTGACTCTCTAGAGGAAGGCTAAATTGGTCTTAGAAAGTCGACATGTCTTCTTGGCAGCCTGAACTGGACATCTGGGCCAGCGACCTTTGATATCTGACTTCTAGAAACAAGAGGGCAATGAACTGCATCGGGAGGAAAGTATATCGGCTAGCCCACTGCACTCGGGACACAGGAATGCATGCTCTGGTACTGAATATGCCATGGAATAAATGTCCAAAGCAGGTCACTTCTTTGTCTGGGGTTCTTCCACTTGAAGAGGAAGTCAAGTGGACTGCAAAGACAGGTCGACATGATGGAAAAAACACTAGACTCAAATTCCATCTCTGTGTTTCTTTGAGTCTTAGCTCCGATGCCACCTTCTACAGGAAGCCTTTCCCAATTGCCCTCAATTCTAGTGCCTTCTCTCTTGGCTATTGCCAACTTCTCCATAATATATAATATAATATAATAAATATAATTAATATAATATAATATAACATAACAACGTAACGTAATGTAATGTAACGTAACGTAATGTAATGCAACATAATAGAATATAATATAACAAAGTATAATATAACAGTATAATATAATATAACATAGCATAGTATAGTATAATATAACATAGTATAATATAATATAACAAAGTATAATATAATATAACATAGTATAGTATAGTATAATATAGTATAACATAACATGATATGATATGGCATAATATAGTATAATATAGCATAGTATAATATAACATAGATTAAATTAATATAATATAGTTTAGTATAATATAGTATCGTATAATATAACAAAATAGAGTATAATACAGTATGGTATAATATAATACATTTCTATATAGAATATATTTCATATAAAAAGATATAAAATATAATATATATTTTTTGCTTCTAGAAATCCTATTATATTATATATTATACATATGTTATATTATATGTATATTTATATAATACTGTATATAATATAAAGGTATATACACTATATAATATATACATGCATATATTATATTACACTACACTATATACATCATATCATATGTCGTGTCATGCTATGCTATGCTATATTATGTTGTTATGTTATGTTATGTTATGTTATGTTATGTTATGTTATGTTATGTTATGTTATGCTATGCTATGCTATGCTATGCTATATTATATTATACCATACTATATAATGCTCCTTGAGAGCAGGGACTATTTTTCTATTCTTTGTTATCTCCAGGGTTTAGCACAGTGCATGGCACACAGTAGGTGCTTAATAAATACTTCTTGGCTTGACTTTATTGTGTGATGCAGCATCCTTCCCTCTTCTAGGAATGTTGCTTCTATAGGATTATCAAAATGTTCACTATTCATCCCAAAGGGTTATTGTTACAGCAATCTATAACAATATTATGGAAATGTAAGTTCTTGGTAAGAAAGAACAGCTATTTCCTGGCAGAGTTGTTTTCAAGATAAAAGAATATGATATTAGAATTGGAAAGGATCTTGGGAGCCATCAGATTCAACTTTTCATACAGGGAAACACTGATGTTGTTTTTTGTGTACATGTTGCCATATGATGCAGTACAATGGAAGCTTGGAGTATAAAGACTAACTCGTTCATTTTTGCCTTTGTCACCATCAGCTGTGACACAGACGATAGTGTGCTTGTTCTGAAGTCAGGGAGAACTGAGTCAAAGTGGACTTTGAATATTTACTAGCCCAGTGGGAGGGTAGGGAGGATGTTGGCTTTGGAACCAAAGGAACTGCACTTGAAGGTTAGCACCACTAACTTAATTCCTGTGTGACCTTGGACAAATCTCAACTTATTGGCCCCTGGTTTCCTCCTGTGTAAAATGAGTGGACTAAATAAACCCTGAGGTCCCTTCCAGTTCTAAGTCTATGGTCCCCTGACTCCCTAATTAAGGCTCTACCTAGTCATGTGGTCCTGAGTTTGGGGCAATTCTGAAAGACTTGTTTACTAACTTACAAATGTCTTTCAATCTCCATCAATGGAAGAATTTTACTGTGATAATGAATTCACAGATCCCTGAAGCATTAATGATATATTCCCAATACCTGTCACAGTTCAAGGTACTTAATGAATCTCCCCCCTTAAAATGAACTGAAGAAAGGATATATCAAAATGCTGGAAGCATCTCAAATTTTGACTTGAAGCATTACAGATATAGAGTTGGAAGGGACCTTGGAAATTATCTAGTCTGATTCTCCTGTTTTATAGAAAACAAAACTGAGACCCAGAGAAGGTAATCAACTTGCTAAAAGTCAAAAAGGGACGAAACGAGAGAATTAGAATTTGAATCCAGATTTGTTGACTCTAAATACAGTAGCATTTCTAACATTTCACTGGCTTTGTTATCATAAACAAACAAAAATAAAAAATACATCTCAGGATTTAAGATGGGTTCTATTTTAGGATTTCTAGAAGCAAAAAAGTAAACTATTAAACAAAATTATTCTTGATTATGTTGAATGTATTATATAAGGGAAAATCCATTTCTAATCTATCTACCCCTCTAATTTTATAGATTCCAGCAAGATTTGCCTAAAGTCACAGAGGCAGTGAATGATGTTCAGAATTTGAACCCAAGTCCAAAGGGTGTCAAAGCCAGCACTCTTCACAGAGTATGACTTCAGGGATGTTGTTTTGAATAATAACTGTTATGATTTATAGAGCACTTGAAAGTTAGCAGACTGCTCTACCTATTATCTCTCATTCTTCACAACAACATTGGGAGCTAGGCTTCGAACTCGTCTTCCTGCCTCCGAGTTCAATATTCCATCCATAACAGCACCCAGCAATCCCATTTACAGGCAAGCTCAAGGATCAGAAAGATACACCAGTAATGACAATGCAAGAAAGTAAATGTGGAATGTGCAGAAAAGTCGAGTTAAAAGACTACCTGAGTCCTGGGGGAAGGCTTTTTACCACGCAGGGGAATCAAGGAATGCTGGTGAAAGAGGCCATTTGGGTTGAGTAGGAAGTCACCAGGCAGAAGAACCTTATTTATAAGCTTCAGAGGAAATCTGGTTCGTATTAAGTTCACATATTAATTTCAGAGAAGTTACAAATCTCCTTTGAGGATCATATACAATGAGGACATGTTTAGCATCTTATTCAATTAGAAGAGATCCTGGGAAAATGTTGACATAAGGATGTAACAGGGAGAGCTTGAGATAATTACAACATATTTATACAGAGCCTCGACAAATTACAGAGTGCTCTCTTCCATCCCATGAGGTAGACAGAACAAACGAACTTCTTCCACCTATGCTGATAGCAAGCCTTCCATTTTTAGTCGTAATAAAAGAGTCCTAGGGAGTTGTTAGAGGCACATTGAGGTTAAGGGACTTGTCCAGGGTTCCATAGCTTCCAAGTGCCAAGAGGTAGGATTTGAACCCAGGTCTAGCTGACTTCAACCCTTGCACTTAATCAGCAGACTAGCAGCCTTTGAATCAGACAATCAGGAAGTTATACGTCCTTTGGCACTTAGATCGCTAGTTGACTTATGCATGTTAATGTGTTGCCCAATTTTGTCAGCTAAATTGTAAGCATGTTGAGGGTGGGGAACATATTTTACCCTTCTGGGTACTGGGAAAGGAGGGGAGAGAAGGTCAAGGGAGGTAAGGAGAAGCGATCTTCTCTGGTCATTTTTCTGTGCATTGACGGGCACCGTTGAGATGGCAGGGACTTAGTTGAAGGAGTGGGGCAGCTAGGAGGCAAGTGGATGGAGTGCTAGCCCTGAAATCAAGAAGACTCTTCTTCCTGAGTTCAAATCAGGTCTCAGACACTAGCTAAGGATCCTGAACAAGTCATGTACCCTTATTGGCCTCAGTTTCCTCATCTGTAACGTAATAGAGAAGGAAATGGCAAGTCACTCCAGTATCTTTGCCAAGAAAGCTCCAAATGGAGTCACAGAGTGACAAACACAACCCCAAAATGACTGAACAACAACAGCTAAAGTCAATCTAGATGCCAGCTGGGGAAGCTAGTCTTGACTTGGGAGCCTCTTATAACGTGCATGGCTAATGGACTAAATATTGAGACAGCTCTGGAGCCTAGAGGTTAACAATGGCACATATTTCATCCCAACCAACCTAAAGCTAACTTGATTTTTTAAGCAAGAGGAGAGTTTAAGTCTTATAATAAATAACATTCAGATACTAATAGCTTAGACATTACAAAATGCTTCATAGACATTACAAATATGTTATCTCATTTGAGTCTCCCATAGGCAATGATGACATCAGTATCACCATTTTACAGGTAAGTTTCAGAGAGCGTAAGTAATTGTCTATGGCCATATAACTAGCAAGTGTCACGGATAGTGTTTGAACCCAGGTCCCTCCTGGTTCTAAATCTATCACTGTTATATCCAATTGTCTAGACCCGCCTCCCCACCCTCAACACACTGTTCAGAGGAGGAAATAGAAGGTCAGAGAAGGATAATAAATTGCATAATAATTATGGGCAAGGATGAGATTTGAATCCAAGGCTTGTGGACTCCAAGGTTCCTCCCAGAAAATCAAGCTGTGGGACCATCTCCTTTTTCCCTTGGGTCTTTGGCTGTGGGAATAACTTAAGTGTCAACCTAGCTAATATTTTACAGCCAGGACCTGAATTTCATCAGGCACTGCTCATTAGGTAGATTCTCAGCTCTCTCAACCACCTAGGGACTTCCGGGTCTATTGGGTTTCTCAGGGACTTGAACTTTCTCACTTATCCATCTCTAACAGGATTCATTAAACTGGCATTCCCTTGCTGTCCTCTTCAAAAAAGAGGCTGAGTTCCTAGGAAATAATTAAGAAGAAGAAGAAGGAAGGGGGCAGCTGGGTGGCTCAGTGGATGGAGAGCCAGGCCTAGAGATGGGAGGTCCTGGGTTCAAATCTGGCCCCATACACTTCCCAGCTGTGTGACCCTGGGCAAGTCACTTGACCCCCATTGCCTAGCCCTTACCACTCTTCTACCTTGGAGCCAGTACACAGTATTGACTCCAAGATGGAAGGTAAGGGTTTAAAAAAAAAAAAAGAAGAAGAAGAAGAAGAAGAAGACCAAGAAATCTCTGTCCAAAGAAGACCAAATCATCTCAGACCCAGTAACTTGGATTCAAGTGAGGAGAGACAGAAAAACAAAGATTTCAAGGTTAACAAATGTCGAGCTGTTTACATCCACAGCATGATACATTTGATCTCGCCATTCCTTTCTCCCAAGCTCCCATTCCAGTACTCACCTCCTTGAGCCAGAGAAGTTTGGGAGGCTGCATTTCCACAGACATCGCCCCACCAACAAATTTCAGAACTTGATGCCTGGTTCTGTTGATCCTCTCTACTTGACTAGCTGCACGGTGGTCCATCCACATGATGATGTTTCGATTGGAGTCCCCTGATTCAGGAGGACACAGAGACAATGAGAGAGGTGGAGATAGAGAGAGAATACACAGAGGCAGAGAGAGAAAGGGAGAGACAGATAGACAGGCAGATAGACAGACAGAGAGACAAAGAGAGATGTGGAGAGAAACAGACAGAAACAGAGAGAGTCAGAGAGACAGAGAGAGACAGAGAGAGAGATAGAGAGAGAGAGATAGAGAGAGACAAGAGAGAGACAAAGAAGAAAAAGAAAGAGAGACAGAAATATAGACAAGGAAAGAGACAAATAGGGAAGTAGAGATAATGAGAATGAGAGACAGAAATATGAGGAAAAAGTTAAATGAAGAAAGGCAGAGAGGACAAGAAACAGAATAAGAGACACATAATCTTTCCTCTTCAATCCAACAAGGATTTGTCTGAGCACCTGTGTATAATCAACCAATTAACAAGCATTAATTAGCCCCTAGCTAAGTGCTAGATACACAAAGGCAAAAAATCCCTTGCCCTCAGAGAGCTTACACTCTAAAGGGGGAGACAACGGGTATCTAAACTGGTATCTAAACTGGTATCTAAAATCTAAGTCTAGAGTGAATCAAAAGTGACCTCAGAGGAAGGCAGAAGCCATTCTAGGGGCCTGCAAAGGCCAACTAGAAAAGGTTAGATTTGATTTGGATCTTAAGGAAACTAAGGCAGGAAAGAGGCCATTTCAGGTATGGGGTACAGTCGGGCCAAAGGCATGGAGGTGAGAAATGGAGATCACAGTATATGAAGGAGATTGAGTAGGCCAGTGTGAGTGGACCATGGTGATTATGGAGAGGAGAGCCAAGCAGTGGTGTCAGCTCAGATAGAAACAGGGGCCACCGAACCATCTTGATGGATCCCTGTGGGCTTGCCTACCGACTTAGTTTTAAAATGTAATATCATCTAAGTTTTATTGAATTCTGGTTTCTTTTATTAAATATCTCTCAATGGCATTTTAATCTGCTTTGAGCCACACTGAGGAGTGTTGCGTGTTGAATGCAGTTCAAGGCTGGTTTGTTTAATAT
Source organism: Monodelphis domestica (assembly GCF_027887165.1). Lineage (NCBI taxonomy): Eukaryota > Metazoa > Chordata > Mammalia > Didelphimorphia > Didelphidae > Monodelphis > Monodelphis domestica. The sequence continues at coordinate 18,640,961 of NC_077228.1, forward strand.
CTCTAGAAAACAGTACAACATTGGAGATGCCAGTTCTTTTCCAGGCAAGGGAAATTCAAAGATGTTCAACAAGACAGTGATTGCCCTCAGGGAATAGATACTTCAATGGAATAGTTAGGACATGCACCCAAGTAGGGATGATAAAAAGCAAAGTTTACAAAGGGGAAGGCAGAGATCTAAGGAACAAACCAAGAGGATTCTGAAGAGAGGAATCACCTTCCGCTGGGAGGAAGAGCAAGTGCACATTGAGCCCTCAAGCCCTGAAGGACCCCAATAGATGGCCAATGTAGAAGGAGGGAATTCCAAAGAGATCGGATGGCCAACATGAATGCTCCAGGGTGGGAAGATGGAGGAGGAAATTGGGAGCAGACTTAGTTGCTTGTTGTCTCCCCCTTTTGACGGAGCTTTTAAGCTCCTTCTTAGTTGACAGACTGTTAACTCAGTGCACAAGGAAAATAGATTTCATCGCGGTGAGTGGTATGAAGTGAGAGTACAAAGGTAGGCTGGGCAAGAACTGTGGGGGCTACGAAGACCAAGCTTGGGAATTTGGGGTTTCTACTTGAAGCAAGAAGGAGCCTCACAGTATCTCAGAGTTCCCTGAGAATTTAAAGGTCCCACTGAGGGTCATTCAGCCTCTAGGGCTTAGGACACTTAGCAAGGAGTAGCAGTGGGGAAGGTGACCCGTTCCGGCCCCCCACTGCCAAGGTAGCTTAGTCAACCTTTGGACAGCACCAGTGAATGAGGGCAGCTAGATGTCAACTCAAGAGTCAGGAAAACTCATCTTCCTGAGTTCAAATTGTCAACATGGAATCTAGAAACCCCAAACTCATAGCCTAGTAAGATATGATAAACCCCAAGTTTTAGGACTAGATTGTAAATTGGAGACCCCAAAGCTTGTACTTGTTCCCAGGGATTTTGGGGTCTCCAAATTATAGTCTAGTCCTAAAACTTGGGGTTCATCAGATTTTACTAGGCTACAAGTTTGGGGTTTCTAGATTCCTTGTTGACAAGCCTTTCCTCTTCCTAATCTATTGGTCACACAGCTGCCAAACTGACCTTCTCAAAGGCCTGACCATAAACCAAGAAACTCCAGATTGACTCTTGCCTCCATTAGGCCTCCTAATCCATTTCACCACACATTATTTCCCATTGTATTTTCTACACTGTATTCAAACTGCCATTCTTACTCTTCCTTAAAAACAATATTCAATCTCTCACCTTTATTCTTTTGCATAAACCATTCAACAACACCACCACCACCATCACCACCATCATCACCACCACCATCATCATCATCATCATCATCACTAGAATTTATATAACTCTTTAAGGCTTGCAAAACATTTTACAAATATTCTCTCATTGTATCCTTATAAAAACCCTGAGGAGTAAATGCTATAAGTATGGTGCCCATTTTCCAGATGAGCAAACTGGGAGAAAGGTTAAGTGACTTTCTCAGGATCAGTCACATAGCTAGTAAATATCTGAGGCTGGATTTGAATTCAGATCTTCCTGACTATAGGTGCAGAGTTCCTGTGAGTCAGTCCACTGTGCCTTCTAGCTGCCTTATGTCTTGCATGCACACATTCCTTATCTCTGCCTTAAAATCCTTAGACTGTTTCAAAGCTCTCCACCTCCTACATGAAGCCTTTCCTGTTCCCCCGGCCACTGGTGCCTCCCCCACCCCAAATTACCTGATATTCACTCAGAATAGATCTTTGCATTTATTTTGGCTGCGTGTTGTCTCCCTCCAGCCATCTGAGCTTTTTCTTTTTGTCTTTGGATCCCCAGTTCCCAGAATGGTACCTGGGACTTAATAAATGCCTAATTAATAACTGCATTGATAGATTAGGTCTATTAGATTTCATCTTCCTGGACATGACCCAGAGTTCTTGATTTGTAAGTTCTCGTAACCACAAGTCATGAAGGCTTTTGAGCAGGGGAGGACTGTTGTCAGATTCATTTATTAAAGAGAGGAGACAGGAAAGGGAAAGGGAGGGAGGGAAAGAGGGAGGGAAGGGGAAAAAGACAGACATGTAAAGACAGACTGAGACAAAGAGAGATGGGGACATACAGGGAGAGAGGAGAGAGACGGGTGGGGGGGAGAGACAGAGGGAAACAGAGAAAAGAGGAGGGAGAGGAGAGAAAGAGAGGGAGAGGGGGAGGTAAAGGAAGGAGGAGGGAGAAAAGGAGAAGGAGAAAGAGGAGGAGGAGGACGAGAGAGATAAAGATCCATCTCAGGACTGAAGCTATAAATTTCCAGCTGTTAAGGAGTGTATAGACGTTCCTATAGATTTATAAACGTCATGAGCAGTAAAAATGAAAGAATGATGGAGGGTCATAAATGCATTTTACTTAAAACTCATGTCCTATTTGGAACCTACTTGCTGGCTCCTTAACCTGGCCCCAGGGATCGTTCTCCTGATCTGAGGCATCTCCTCAGCTAAAATCCATTCAAGCTCTACCAACATTAACCAATTCAATGCCTTTAAAAAATAACAACCCAAACAGGTTTCCTTCCTCCTCTGGTATGTTAAACGAGGAAAACTTGCTTTAGGATCAGAGAAATTGGAGTCAGGCAGCCAGGATCGGCTCCCCGTGGATTTGTGTCTTCAAATCAGGACAACTTAATAGGCACACACACACTCACACTCACACTCACTCACACTCACACACACACTCTCACACACTCACACTCACACTCACACACTCACACTCACACACACACACTCTCTCACACACTCACACACACACTCACACACTCACACTCACACACACTTAAACACATACACATACATTCTCACAATACACACGTACACTCACTCAAACATACAGTCATACAAACAGACTCACAAATACGAATATTCACACACACATAGTCACACTCACATACATACACATATAAACACATACTCATATCTACACACTCAAACACACACATTCACACACTCACAAATACATACAAATATTCACATATACACATATATACACCCTTATACGTACTTATATTTACACATAAACGCACACTCATAAACACACACACACACACACACACACACACACACACACACAGCCTGGTCCTTTGATTTGACAAAATCTGTATTTTGGCAGGTCTGGGTGCCGCCTGCTCCAGATCTGACACCCCCTCCCCAAGGGCCCCCCAGTTGCTGCTTAAAGGAAGCGGCCGCTCCCCTCTAGGTTCCTGCACCCCTCTGGGAAAGCTCTAATTGTTGGAGGAGTCGCCGTGGACCTCCAGCCTACCCTGTCTTCCTTAGGGCTTCTCGGCACTGTTGGGTTGGGCCAGGTGGGGCCAGGTGGGGCCGGCACACATCTAACCTTTCTCTCACAGGATGCCCTTTCAAAGACTTGAAGCCATTTATCGGGGCTCCATGGAACTTCTTGCCTCCAAGCTAAATGACTCCAGATTCTCTCGTTGATCCTCATCTGATCTATGCTCGATACCTTTCACCATCCGGGAGGCTCTTCTCTGGACACTGTCCCACTGAGCAATTTCACTGTGTCTGAGGAGCTACCATTGCAGAAGCCCCTTCGACTGATATAGGCTGACCACTGCTCTTCAGTTTGTAGTCTGAGAAAATTTCCTGGGCCGCCGAGGGTTAAGTGACTTGCCCAGGGTCTCAGAGTCAGGGTGTGTCAGAAGCCATAATTGACCCCAGATCTTCCTGACAATGAAGCCAACTTTTTCCACCACACCATGCATTGTCCACTATGGTGCTTCAACAAATTCACCTCAGTCCAACAAGCATTTAAGTAGTTACTAAGTGGCAGATCCTGGGGATAGAAGGACTAAAAAAGTCATTCCTGCCCTGAAGAACCATTACTTGCCTGCCCCAGAGCAAATCCATCACCACACATTTGCCTGTGAAGCTCATATCCTACCCAAGGGGAAAGAGGCCGTGGAGCAAGTGTATTTTCTTAGGGAGCTAGAGCCTGGACCACAGGATTTACTATGCTCCCTGAAGGGAGCTCCCTGAAGAGGAATAATGCTCTACCAAAGCAGATGAACAGCTTCTCTGCAACCTAGCATCATAGAGATTGCCTAGGACAAAGAAAAGTTAAATGACTTGCATAAGGTCATGCACTTAGTATTTATCAGGGGTCTTCCTGGCTTTGAGAACAACCCTCCATGCACTATACCATCTTCATACCTTAAAAAAAATACAAAATGATTTCAGATTCTAAACCTTTAGCACTTACAAATTGCTCAATAAATGTTCTATATATCTAAGTATTTCTCTATCTATGTATTTCTCTATCATCCATCTCTCCATTCGTCCATCTACCTCTCTCTCTCTCTTTGTCTGTCCATCAATCTGTCCTCCTATCTATCTACTTATCTATCTCTATCTATCCATCCATTTTCTATCTATCTCTATCTATCCATCTATCTATCATCTATCTATCTATACATCCATCAATCAATCTATCTATCTATCTATCTATCTATCCATCCATCCATCCATCTATCTATCCATCTTTCTATCAATCTGACTATCTATCTATCTATCTATCTATCTATCTATCCATCTGCCTATCTATCCATGTATTGATGTATGTTTGTATGTATCTATCCATCTATCTATCTATCTATCTATCTATCTATCTATCTATCCATCCATCCATCCATCTATCTATCCATCTATCTCTATCCATCCATCTATCTATCTATCCATCTACCCACCCATCCATTTATCTGTCTGTCTATCTATCTATCTATCTATCTATCTATCTATCTATCTATCCATCCATCCACCCATCTATCTATCCATCTTTCTATCAATCTGACTATCTATCTATCTATCTATCTATCTATCTATCTATCTATCTATCTATCCATCTGCCTATCTATCCATGTATTGATGTATGTTTGTATGTATCTATCCATCTATCTATCTATCTATCTATCTATCTATCTATCCATCCATCCATCCATCCATCTATCTATCCATCTATCTCTATCCATCCATCTATCTATCTATCCATCTACCCACCCATCCATTTATCTGTCTGTCTATCTATCTATCTATCTATCTATCTATCTATCTATCTATCTATCTATCCATCCATCCACCCATCTATCTATCTATCCATCTTTCTATCAATCTGACTATCTATCTATCTATCTATCTATCTATCTATCTATCTATCTATCTATCCATCTGCCTATCTATCCATGTATTGATGTATGTTTGTATGTATCTATCCATCTATCTATCTATCCATCCATCCATCCATCCATCCATCCATCCATCTATCTATCTATCCATCTACCCACCCATCCATTTATCTATCTGTCTGTCTATCTATCTATCTATCTATCTATCTATCCAAATGCCGCAATTTCTGGATCACAGGAACCATCTGTTGCCATCTTCATTACAAGGGGAGAGCATTTTATTAAAACTTTTTGTATTTGGACAAGAGAACATAATCATCCTTATGAGATGCATTGAGAGGGTGCACAAAGGAACCCTGGGTCTATACGCCACCTCTAACACTTTGTAGCTATGTGGCCACAGGCAGGTCACTGCATCTCCCTATGACAAAGTCAACTCATTTATAAAATGGATATCATGATAACAGGACTCCCTATGTCTCAGGAATATTATGAGGCTCAGATGACATGTTTTGTGAAATTTAAAATACCTGACCACTCCTTGCCTCAGTTTCCTTATCTGCAAAATAGATATTGACAAGACCTCTGAGGCTGCAGCATAGTAGGGTGAATTGCTGTCAAAGTCATACAAGAACAGGAGTCACCAATCCATACCTAAGGATCCTTAAGGGTACATATTGACTCAAACATAAATTAACATTATCCATGTTTTATTGTATTTTGAGTTTTTATAAGATATTTTCCAATTACATTTTAATGTGGTTTAGAGACATTTGGGAGTATTGTGGGCCATGTACAACTGCCTGGTTAGTGTTTGACAACCCTGTTATAGTGGAAAATACACTGGATTTGATATTCAATAGAGTCTGTCTCTGTGAGTTTATTCTCTGGTCACTTTCCATGATACTGGAATGAACAGGAGTCTTCTCTATGTTCCACTCTTGATTCTCCAGACTTGTTCCACCATATATTCTAACTGGACGTTCACGTTTCCCTTTGTTTTCAAACCCTGGAAATTCACTCTGCCCTCATGTGCCCTTCCCTTTCTTCCCCAAACTCCCCATTCATGGAAAGGACTCAGGACAGCCCTGTCTTCATTCTTCACTGAGCACTTCCAAATCTTTGGGCTTTCTCCCCTCTCTTCCTCCCCCCATCCCTTTCAGCTTCCTTTCATGAGTTATGTTCTTTCCACAGAGTTTAAGCTCCTTGAAAGCATGTTCTGTCTTTCTGCCAGTGTTTAACAAAGGCTTGTTAACTAAACAATGGTGAACACTGGCTAGTGCCAGTCAGTCGACAAGTATGTATTAAGAACTTACTATATGCCAGGCATTGTGCTAAGTATTGGGGTTACAAATGTATAAGAAAAAGGAAAATAATCCCAAACCTGGAAGATTAATCTAATGGGGAGAAGAAAACACTTAAAATGGGGATGGAAAGATGGGAAGAAGAAAGTACCTACATAGAGTCATGGTGGCTAAATCCAAAACAGAATTATGACAGGTCTGGGCACTTCATCAAGATAGAGATTGAAAATTCAGCAATGAGAGAAAGCAAATTTCTCTCTCTGTTTCTGATAATCTGAGGATTGCTAAACAAAGGACTTAGAAATCTGTTTGGTCTTGACATGTACATGGAAGATGTCATTTTGGAGAACCATTAAAGATATAATTTCATCAACAAAGTTAATGTAATTTTATAAATCAACATGCAATAAACACAGAAGGAGCCTGTGTTCTTTACACCCTTCAGTCAGTTGGCCTAATATGGAAGAAGAAGAAGAAGAAGAAGAAGAAGAAGAAGAAGAAGAAGAAGAAGAAGAAGAAGAAGAAGAAGAAGAAGAAGAAGAAGAAGAAGAAGAAGAAGAAGAAGAAGAAGAAGAAGAAGAAGAAGAAGAAGAAGAAGAAGAAGAAGAAGAAGAAGAAGAAGAAGAAGAAGAAGAAGAAGAAGAAGAAGAAGAAGAAGAAGAAGAAGAAGAAGAAGAAGAAGAAGAAGAAGAAGAAGAAGAAGAAGAAGAAGAAGAAGAAGAAGAAGAAGAAGAAGAAGAAGAAGAAGAAGAAGAAGAAGAAGAAGAAGAAGAAGAAGAAGAAGAAGAAGAAGAAGAAGAAGAAGAAGAAGAAGAAGAAGAAGAAGAAGAAGAAGAAGAAGAAGAAGAAGAAGAAGAAGAAGAAGAAGAAGAAGAAGAAGAAGAAGAAGAAGAAGAAGAAGCAGCAGCAGAAAATGAGGATTAGGGGGCAGCTAGGTGGCTCACTGAACTCAGAGCCAGTCCTAGAGATTATAGGTTTGGGATTCAAATGTGACCTCAAGCTTTTTAAAGTTGCGTGACTCTGGGCAAGTCACTTAACCCCCATTGCCTAGCCCTTACCACTTTTTACCTTGTATATATTATATATATAATATGTTACATATATAGTATATATATATATATATATAGCACATTATATTATAGCAATATATACTATTGATTCTAAGATGAAATTTAAGGATTTAAAAATAGAGGATGAAGATGAGAAATGGATGACTCAAGCCAAGTACCCAAAGATCTTCTACAAAAGACCCCCATCACCCAATGTTGATGACTAGGGAAAAGTCAGTTACAGAGCATATAGACGTACCCATAATGTTGTGATCAGCTGTTTTAATATTATGCTTTTGCTTTCTTTGAATAGAGTTTGGAAACCAAATTTGAAGGAGTTACTATGCAAATTCATAGTGTTAAATTTAGCAAACCAGATTTGGCAAACTGCTGGTAGAGTGCTGCCGGGCATTTGTATTTTACTCTATTTGTCTATTATTTAAATTAATGTCCAGCTTTACCTTGGCTGAATGGTTCTACCATTTAGAAAGCAATGAGGGTACACAATGATAATAAAGTTAATGTATAATACTAATAAAAATATATTCTACTAGTGAGAAGACAAGTTAAGATATTTAAACTATTTCACAAACGTTAAAGTGCTTAAAATTCTAGTTATGACTATTCTAATAATAATATCCATAATTTATGTCGCGCTGTAAGATTCACAGATCTCCTTTTATGTAAATCCTTACCTTCAGTTTTAGAATTAATGTACTGTATTGGTTCCAAGGCAGAAGAGAAGTAAGGGTTAGACAAGGGGAATTAATTGATTTTCCTAGGGCCACACATTCAGGAAGTGTCTGAGGCCAAATTTGAGCCCAAGATCTCCCATCTCTAAGCCTGGCTCTCAGTCCACTAAGTCACTTGGTTGCCCCAACAAAGCCCTTTTTATATATTTTCTTCATCACAACCACCCTGTGAGGGGAATGATCTTCCCAGTTTAGCAGAGGGGAAAACTAAGGTTCAGGGAAATAGATCGACTTGCTCAAGATCAATTCATTCATTCATTCACCAACCAAGTACCTACTGTTGGCTAAGCACTCATTTGGTACCAGAGAGACAAAAACAAAAAGAATAAAAACACAGCCTCTTCCTTCAAGGGGATTCCAATCTATTTGGGGAGAATAGCCAATCCATTGAGAATCAGAGGTGAGATCTGAGCCCAGGATTTTCTGATTCCTGGTCTCCTTCCTGATGAACTACCTCATCTCTTCCTCTCAAAATCTAAGGGAAGTGTCTTCTCCAAATGGTAAAACCAACAGTGATGAGTTGCTGGAGATTCCATTTTATCACAGCGGCACTTTTTTTACTCCTCACGAGAAGCCCCAGGAAAACACCTGGGGCTCAGCTCAGTGACAGAATATTGAGATGGAGGTAAAACACTTTCTGTCTAGCTCAACGATCTGTATCTTCAGCATAGTCAGGCTTATCTCAAGAATGGCATATTTCAGCCCAGAGTCAAAGGCAACCTTCATGTAGGCAGCTGCCTCTCCCTATGAAGATGGGCCAGAATCTTATCTTGATTTTTTATTCTTCCCACATCTTTGTGATGAAGGAAAGGTTTGATGGTCGTTTAGCATGGAAGCCACAATTGCCAGGCTAGTCAGTCATCAGCAGCCAATAAAAACTTAAAAAGAAACAGAGGACTCATATTCAGGCAATTAAGCCAATAGTTCTGTCCCTCACATCCTTGACTGCCCTTGCAACTAACAGCAGTGCCCAGAGCCACCTCCAAGAAGGGATAGAAAACTTGTTTAGCCATTCCAGATGCCTTCTCTAATGGGGAGAGGAGAAGAAAGGAGTTAACTGGGTATTTTAATGTAAAAACAAAAAAAAATCAATTTAAATTTTAAAAAAGAAAGGAAAGGAAAAAACACAGAATGAAGGAAAGGACATAAAACTGAAATTTGAAGAGTGGAAGACCAAGGGTTGAGTCCCATTCCTGCATGTACCAGCTGTGTGACCTTAGGCAACTCAGTCAACATTTCTGAGCTTCCATGTTAGACTTGTGGGGCAGCTTGGTCAATTGAGAGCCAGACCTAGAGATGGGAGATCCTGGATTCAAATATGACCTCAGACACTTCCTAGCTGTGTGGCCCTGGGCAAGTCACTTAACTCTTATTGCCAAGCCCTTACTGTTCTTCTGCCTTGGGACCAATACACAATATTGATTCCAAGATGGATGGAAAGGGTTTAAAAAATTGTAATAAACACAATGGAACAATGAGTTAATGCAATGATAAAGCACCATTTCTGTGTGTGTGTGTGTGTGAGAAAGAGAGAGAGATAGAGGGAGGCAGAGACAGACAGAGAGAGACAGAGAGAGAGGGAAAGACAGAGAGAGACAGAGACAGAGAGAGACAGACAGACAGAGAGAGACAGAGAGAGGGAGAGAGAGACAGAGAGAGACAGACAGAGAGAGAGACAGAGAGACAGAGAGAGAGTTTGGTGGCACAGTGGATGGAGCGTCAGACTTGAAGTCAAGGAGACTTAAGTTCAAATTTGACCTTAGACACTTACTAACTGTGTAACCCTGGGCAAGTCACTTAATCTTGTGTTCCTCAGTTTCCTTACCTGTAAAATGAGCTGAAGGAGTTAATGGCAAATCATTCTAATATCTTTGCCTAGAAAATCCCAAATGAGGTTAACATGAAGAGTTGCACATGATTAGAAAATGAACAACAAAGCATATATGTGTGCATTAATATGTATATATACATATGTACACATATTAGACACACATGCATATATGTACATGATAACAATAAATAGAATAAAATATAGAATAGAAATAGAATAAAATAGAAAATAGAAATGAATAGAATAGACAAATAATAGAATAAAAATAGAAATCAATATCCTTCCATAGATAGAAGTATTCATTAATATACTTTTCTATATATTTCTATATCTGTGCATTTGTAGGTGTGTTTATCCAATAGATATCTGTACTAATTCCTCTCTATCTCCCTTTCCATCTCCATATGCCTCTCTAATTTTCTTCTGCCTGGAGTTGATAGAAAGTCTCCTCCAGGCATCCTCCCCCCTCCTGTTAGAGCAGAGCTTTGTTTTTTCAACATTCTGTAGAGACGGAAGTTTGAAAATCAAGGCAGACTATTCTGATTTACGACAGGGAGGGATCTATGGGATGCTGCTTTCTGGAAATCGGCAGAGGCGAAACAAGAAAACGTCAATAAGACATAAAAATAAAAACCTAATCATCCTCAATACATTAGCAGAGCTCACTGTTTACAGCAAGGGTTTTGGACCTGGATTCCGTGAACATGTTTTTCCTTTTTTTACAGCCTCACCTGCTGCCTTAGTCTCAGCTCTAAGACAGAAGCGAGGCAAAGGCTAGGCAGTTGGGATTAAGCCACTGGCCCAGAGTCACACAACTTCAAAGTGCCGGAGGTGAGATCTGAACGTAGGGCTGGTTCTCTATCTACTGTGCTCTCCGGCTACACTTGTGAGAGTTTAAAAATATGTCGATAACTACGTTTCAATATAACTAGTTTCCTTTGAAATGCCACACATTTTATTCTGTTTTTAAAAATAGTCATTCTGAGAATCCCAAAGGCTTCACTAGCCTGCCGAAGGAGGACATGACACCAAAATGGTTTGCAGGAACTCAACAAGGAATCCTCTCGTAATCTGAAGAACCCATTTGAGTGATGATCTACCCAGACTCTTTTCTGCATCTTTTTTACATATTTTCTAAGCAGTACGAGTCAAGAATAAGGCCAAAAGCAGGTTCTTCAAACCAGTTATTTGACCACAGCTGAGAACACAAAATAAATGGCATTTGCTGATCTTAACTGACCAGGAATTCCATTAATTCAGAAAATTCTTGGGATGGAACTCTCTCTAGCAATTCACGGCATCCTCTCCTCTCCAGCCTGGAGTCCTAAAGAGTTATCTTGGGTATTTAATGGTGAGATGACTCGTCCAGCATCCCAGAGCCTGCCAGAGCCTGAGGTTTGAACCCAGATCTTTATGACTCTAAAACCAGCTCTCTGTTCATTCTACCACACTCCAAACAAACAAAGACTGGCAGAGAAAGAAATAACGATCGATTGATACAATTATATTAGTTACTCTCCAAAAGCTAGGCGGTGTAGTGAAAAGAGAGCCAGGTCTGGAGTCAGCAAGATTCACCTTCCAGAGTTCAAATTTGGTGTCAGGTACTTGCTATCTAGGTGACCCTGGAAAAGTCACTTGAATCTCTTTGTCTCTGTTTCCTCTGTAAAATGAGCTGGAGAAGGAAATTACAAATAATTCCAGTATTTTTGCCATGAAAACCCAAAAGAGGTCCCTCAGGATGGGACATGACTGAAAGGACTGAACAGTAATGAACGGCAAAACTATTCACGGCTATGTAGTATTTCCCTGTTTTTGTGTAATTGTACAATTGACAAATCATAAAGACGTGTACACAGGCATGAGTTGCCCAGTCCTTCACTTCTTAGCTCTCTCCTGCCATTGGCACATACTTTCTCCCATTCCCTTCTCCCAGGGTTTCTTTGGAGTCCACTGAACAATCTGCCTTGCCTTCTCCACTTGTTGGTGCTGAAACTCTCTGTCTATACCAACAAGAAGGGCAGAAAAACTCGCTCAGGGCTTGAAGGTCAAGAAAGATGCCCAGCTGGCTCCGACTGGCATGTCATTATTTATTGTACTATAGGGGGAAGGGAGAAAGAATTTTTAAAGGTCCACTCTGTGCCAGGAAGTGTGCTAAGCATTTTACAAAAAGTATCTCATTTTGCCCTCATAAGAAACATGGGAGAGAGATGCTATTTATTATCCCCATTTTACAGTTGAGGAAACAAAGACAGAGGTGAAATGACTTGACCAGGGTAATACAAGGAGTAAGTGTCTAAGATAAGATTTGAACTTAGTCTTCAGGGTTTGGGGGGCTAATCTGGGAACTGAACCACCACAATAGGAAAATCTGTTTCAAGTTTGAAAACACTTATAAAGGAACATTACCACCATCATTATCCTCATTATCATTACCACCACTGGCATTTATTTAGCATATAAGGCTTACAAAGCACGTTACAAATATTACAGTATTTGGTCTTTAGGACTCTAAGAGACAGGTGACATTGTTTTCTCTATTTGACAAATGGGGAAACTGAGAACAAGAGAAGTTAATGATTTGCTCCGAGTCACAAAGCTAGTGTGTCTGAAGTGGGTTTTGAACTCATGTGTTCCTGACTGCAAGTCCAGTCTTCTATCCACTAGACCACGTAGCTTCCTTCATCACTGAAATCAAGCAGAAACACAGAAGAAAAACAACTGCTTGATCACATGGTTCCATGGGGTGATGATTGGTGATGGAGACTCTAAATGATCCTCCTGGTGCAAACATCAATAATATGGAAATAGGTCTTGATCAATGATACATGTAAAACCCATTGGAATTGCTCATTGGCTACGGGAGGGGAGAGGAAGGGAGGGAAAGAACATGAATCATGTAGCCATGGAAAAATATTCTAAATTAATTAATTAAATAAAAAATTTCAATTAAAAACATAACTGAACTCATGGATGTGTCATATGAGAATCCTTTGAAAAAAACCAAGGTGTGTACCCTAGGGAAGAATGTGCAAAAGGGTCATGGAAGTTCTCCTGTACAAAAGGGATTCACTTTTCATTTCATTTTGTTTTCTTTTATCCTGCCCCAGACTAAGGAAGGAGTTCCAGGTCATCAGATTAAGTGTCCACACCAGAAAATCTTCCTAACAATGATAATTGCCCCAAAGGAGAGTGGGCTACTTCAAGAGGTAGTGAGTTCCCCATCTTTGGAGATCTTGAGGCAGAGATCAGATGACCACTTGAGTATGATCTAGCAGAGATTCCTTTAGTGCATGGGCTGGACAGGACGGCTACCAAGGTCCTTTTCTGAGATCCTGGTTTTGTACGTGATGGATCAGACAAAAGGTGGCAGAAGGAAGAATCCCCCAAAGATGCTAGAACCACACACATGGAAACAATCAGCACTAATGGAGTTCAGAAAGAGACTAACAGAAAGACTCCCTAAAAAAAAATCAACTCTTAATTCCAACACAGGTTAATATGTTTCAGATCAAATCTGCCCTTAATTTAATCCTGCTGAAAAGCACCCAGCCTGGGGCAGGGCCCTGACCTCAAGCTGATGCGTGTAATGCTTGGATGCGTTTTAACCTTTGGGGTTGAACAAAGTTATTTCATCACTTATAATGAGGGTTTTGACCTCTCTAGCCTCTTAATGGAGGGCCTGTGCCCAGGAGGCCATTCTGCACACAAAGATGAAGAGAATCTATCTGAGGAGAAAAAGCTGGACCACTGGAGAGCTGCTCTTACCACCTGGAGTACCTTATTACTGACATTTTCTCCTCTCCCTCATTGGATATGTACGCAGTCCATCATACAGCCCCCGAAACAGGAGGCATCTCAGAGCCCAGCGTCTTACCCAGCCCAGAAATCCTTTCTGCCATGTCCTTCCTTTTAGGAAGGGAGTTAATAAGCTGAAAAGTATCCAGAAAGAGCAGCCTTTCATGCCCTATGAGAAGAGATGAAAAGACCTACCTATGTCGAGCCCAGAGAAGAAAAGACAGAAAAGTCTCGAGAGCTTGCTACAAGGCTGGTCATGTTGAAAGAGGGATTCGACTTATTTTCTGCTTGGCAGAAGATGGAAGAACAAGGACCAACGGATGGAAAGTGTTAAGAACACAACTCAAAGTGTAAAAAAACAATTGATATCAAGGGGGGAAAACTCTTAACTATGGCCATACCAAAGTGGAACAGGCTTCCTTGGAAGTGGTCTTCAAACAAGAAACACGTGGCCAATTAGTGGAATGCTGGAGCAGAGATTTTTGTTCATGGGTTGAACTCAGTGATCTCAGGGGGGTCCCTTCCAACTCTGAAACACTCACTCTTCGGAGATGGCAAGATACCATCATTCTTAAATTCTATGCTTCTACTTGGGAGAGAAGAGCTCACTATTACACAAAGCATTTAACTCCAATAACAGACAGCTCTAGCTGCTTGAAAGTTATTTCTCTGATCAAGCCAAAATGGGCTTTTTTCCTGATTTCTAGTTAGGAGGAGATACTAGTTCTCTGGAGTCAGGCAGACTAAGCCTAGTCCCACATGGTCTGGGGAACATCTTGCAGTCATGCATACAGCATGGATGCCTAAAAGGAGCTATCCAGGGTCACTGATTCTGAAAAGTCTCTTTGACAGAACTGCAAGTGCCTAGGAGTAAAATGTGTGCCTAAAGTTTTTCTACGTATAGCCCCTGGCATACAGCAAGTGCTCAATTAATCCTTTTTCCTAGAATTCTCTACCCACCCATTTTGGCCTCCTGGCTTCCTTGACTTGCTTCTGGTCCCAGTTAAAATCTCACCATCTGCAAGAAGCCTTTTCTGATCTCCCTCAGTGCCCATGCCTTTCCGACTGTTATACTTCCCTCTAACTGATTCTGTATCTGTCTAGTTTATGGATTGCATAGTTGTTTGCACCTATCAGACTGTGAACTCCTTGTTAGTAGGGACTCATTATTTTTTTTTCTTTCCTTTCTATGCTCAGCACTTAGCTCAGTTTTAGGCACATACTTATTGGCTCAACTTGACTTCATATAGATCCAGAGTGGGATCCTTGGGAGAATGGTGGACTTGAAGCCACAAAGATCTGACTTCAAATCCTGCCTCAGAAACTTACTGGCTCTGTGATCATAGGTGAATCACTTAAACTTATCTGAGACTCAGTTTCCTTTACTGTAAAATAAAAGTATTGGACATGATAGTCTCAAAGGTCTCCTCTAGCTCCAGAGGTAGGAACCTAATAAGATACTTTGATCTGGAACTCAGAATACATATCCTTTTAGGAACTGAGCTTCTTCTTTCCCTAGGACATCCTTCCTCAAGGAAAAGTTTTTATCTTTATTTTATTTTAATAACAAGTTTATACATAAGTTTTAGAAATTTATATGATTCACGTTGGCTCTCTCCCTTCTTCTCTTCCCCCTCCTGGAGTTGATGAGCAATTCAACCTGGTTTATACATGTATTATCACTCAAAATATGTCCTTATTCATTTTTATAAGTGAATCATCTTATAAACTAAAACCCCAAATCATATACCCAAATAAACAACTGATAAATCTGTTTTCTTCTGCATTTCTACTCCAACAGCACTTTCTCTAGAGGTGGAGATCATTCTTTTCATAAGTCCCTCATAATTGTCCTGGATCATTGTGTTGCTATTAGTAGCACATTTGATCTTCTCACAATATTTTATTTACTATGTACAATGTTCTCCTGGTTCTGCTTATTTCATGCTGCATCAGTTCATGTAGATCTTCTCAGCTCTTTCTGAAATCCTCCTGTTCATTATTCCTTTGAGCACAATAGTATTCCATCACCATCAAATACCACAATTTGTTCAGCCATTCCCCAATTGAGGGCCATCCCTTTCCTTTCCAATTCTTTGCCACCACAAAGAGTGCAGCTATAAATATTTTAGTACAAACAGGTTCTTTCCCATTTTTTGAAATCACTTTGGGATACAGTGGTATTGCTGGATCCAAAGACATCCATTCTTTTATAGCCCTTTGGGCATAATTCCAAATTGCCTGCCAGGATGGTCAAATCAATTTACAAGTCCACTGGTATCCCAATTTTGCCCCATTCCCTCCAACATTTATTATTTTCCAAGGAAAAGATTTTGAACATTCTTCATATTGTTTATCATTTAATGACTTTGTTAGAGCACAAAATAAAAATGGCAGCCAAGCCTCTAACTTCTTACAAAGATCTTTAGTGAAGCCCCATCTGGAGGACTGTGGTCAGTTCAAATATAAAATTTTGTTTGGATTTTAAAACCTTTCCCAACCTGGTCCATTCCTCCCTGCCCATTCTTACTCTTGATAGCTCTCCACATACACAATAAGTGATGTTGGTCTTTTTTCTGTGCCTTGAACAAGACACCCCATCTCCTAACTCCTCTTAATGTTCCTGGATGCCTCCCTTGACTGAAATGCTCTCCCATCTTCCCTCCATCTCTTATAATCCCTGGCTTCCTTCAAGAGCCAGCTCAAATCCCACTTTCTTAAGGAGGCTTTTCCTGAAAATAATGAACTCTTTCTGGACATTATGAAGTCCACCATGTCCAACAGGCAGTAGGTAGCACACCTATCACAATGCTTTGTATATAATAGGTACTTAATAAACGTGTAGATTGAGGAATTTACCAATGCAAGCTAGAGGAGGACCGATAAGAATAGGATTTGGAGGATGGTAATAGAGTCATAATGCTCTCTAAGAGAGAGACTGGATCAAATCATTTAATAAATGGTTGTTGATCGACAAAAAAAGAGGGTTTTCCTGGTCCTCTTCCTGATCCCCCCAACTACTTCCTTTCCATTGATACAACTTTTCATCGTGTCTGTTATATACTTTTATGTATAAATGCGTGTACATATACACACATACAAATATATCACTGCATATCCAAACATACACAAATGTTCTCCCCATTAGTTCTTAAGGGCTGTGTTTT
This sequence comes from Monodelphis domestica, assembly GCF_027887165.1. Classification (NCBI taxonomy): domain Eukaryota; kingdom Metazoa; phylum Chordata; class Mammalia; order Didelphimorphia; family Didelphidae; genus Monodelphis; species Monodelphis domestica. The sequence goes on from NC_077228.1 coordinate 18,657,996, forward strand.
TTCCTCTTTCTTTGGATTACCAGCTCTTAGCATAGCTTCAAGTATGTAAAGACGCTTTCTTGACAGCCCAAGTTCTTGGCATGTTTTGAGAAGGACACTGATGAAAGTGGAAGGTCCAGATGAGGCAAACAAGACGGTGAGCCATAGAGGTTCAGGACATAACGGGACGGGATGATGGGACAAGGGATGATTATGTTGGGAAAGAGAAGCCCTGAGGAGGGGGGAGGGATGGCTGTTTTCAAGTTTTAAGAGCTAGCACATGGAAAAGGGAGTCGACATATCCTGAATGGACCCAGAAGGAAGAGCGAGGACTAATGGATTGGGAGGAAGAGAGGCATGCTGATTTAGGACTGATGTCAAGGGCAGCTTCCTGACAATTAGGCTCTCCAAAAAAGGGAATTTGCTGCTTCATCAAATAGAATGTTTCACATCATTGGAGGTTTTCAAATAGAGGCCAGATGACCATGTGGAAAGGATTTCTCTTCAGGTGCAAATGGTAATAGATGAACTCTGAAGTTCCTTCCAATGCTAATGAGCCTTCCAGCTCTGTGAACGTTAAAAATGACGATAGATTCCCAGAGCAGTCCCAAAGTCTATTTAACCCATAATAAGCCATTTTGAGGTCTTTTTTTTTTGGCTGTTTCTCTTCACCCCCAAGCCTTGCCATCTTGTTGTTTGTCCTTCATTCTTGAAGAGGACCCGTGATATCAAGGGGTGGCGTCTTGACTTTTGTGTGAATTAGATGTAAGGGAGGCAGAGACGTCCAAAGCCATCGGCATTATCCTCTTCCTGAGGCATCAAAATCCAGTAGCAAGACGAAGTCAAGACCACTAGTGATGGCCCAGGATGTAGGGGATGACCTTGGCATATTCTATGTCTAACCAAGCTCTAGGCACTCCACAGCCCCTGATTCAACTGTCTTCATGGCCACTGGAACAAATTGTTCTCATCCATCTATGCCAACTGGGGAAGTCTTCACATGCTTGGGATTGAGGTCTTCCTAAACAGTCACTGGAGGATGGGGGCAGCTGGGTGGCTCAATGGATTGAGAGTCAAGCCCAGAGATGGGAGGTCCAGGGTTCAAATCTGGCCTCAGATACTTCCTAGCTGTGTGACCCTGGGCAAGTCACTTGACCTCCATTGACCAATACACAGTATTGATTCCAAGACGTAAGGTGAGGGTTTAAAAAATAGATAGATAGATAGATAGATAGATAGATAGATAGATAGATAGATAAATAGATAGATGAATAAATATATAGTCACTGATGGGATTGAGGTCTCTTGATTACCCACAATATGGTTTAGCCCTTCTACTGAGATGGTTTACCAGGGTGTGACTGCTGTGCATACTACAACCATTTTACCTGCCAGGAAGCCTTTGGACCACCATACTTTATCTACTTAGCAGCTGTTCCTTCTAAATATGGCATCTCTCCCAACTGGAGTGAGAGCTCCTGGAGCCTAAGGACTATATCAATTTTCTATTTGGATCTTCAGAACTTAACATGGGTGCTTGATATTCAGAAAGCCCATAGCAGATTATTTTTCATTAATTAATTCATTTCTGATCTCTGCATGCCCACCACACACACACACACACACACACACACACACCTCTCAGCTCTGTTTCTCCAATTTCTAGTCATCCTTCAAATTGCATCTCAAGTGATATTTTTTTCTGTAAAGCCTGCCATGATACTATAACCAGAAAACTTGTCTCTCTGATCTGAATTTTTTTAAATTCACAAATATTCACTGATCTTCTCCTGTATGGAGAACTCTCTCCTGAGTGCTATAAGATTTGAAAATTTAGGTATGATAGCATAATTGCCCTTCAAAGAGGGAGTAAGAAAGATATACCATATACACAAATAATCATATCATATAACATAATGCAAAGAAATTACAAAATTGAATAGAACAGGTGCTTAAGAGTATTGAAAGTGAAATACTTTTCTAGGTTTAGAAGAGAATGGCCATTATGGCCCAGAGTATTTGTAGGAAAGGTAGATGGAGCTGGGACAGAATTCAGGACTGTACACTGTAGCATCAATCTATTTATTTGAATGCCCAATGGTGGGGTAGCAAAAACTAGAGAAGAAATGGTTCCCATCTTTGCCCTATAATCATCACCCTACCTTCCTGGTTTACTGGCAAAGGACGAAACTGCTTATCCAAGACAACCAGGGAGCACGTGGCATCGAATCCAAGTCCTCGTATCTGGTTAGCATCTATGCCTTGTACCACTTTCTGTAAAAAAACAAAAACGCAAATCAATCAGATGGGTCTGTGCCTACAATCCATAATACATGAAATCTGCTTGAAAACCTTCAGGGCTTTTCTATTGCTTCCCAAATAAAATATAAAACCCTTAAGCCAAGATGTAAAACCTTAAAGAATGAGGCTTTGATCTCCCTTTCTGGACTGATGTCAGTTTAATCCTCTCCACACACTATATCATGGCCAAACTCGGCTAGTTTGTGTTCACCAAAATTGACAATCTATGGTTATAAACTCATTAATGACCCTTTACCAATCCATCAAAAAGCATTTATTAAGCACCTGCTAGGTGGGGAAGTGGATAGAGTATGCAGCCTGGAGTCAGGAAGACCTGAGTTCAGATCTGGCCTCAGACACTAACTTTGTGACATGGGAAGTCACTTAAGCCTATTTGCCTCAGTTTTGTCATCTATACAATGAGCTGGAGAAGGAAATTGCAAACCATTCTAGTATCTTTTCCAAGAAACCTCAAATGAGATCACAGAGAATTAATGACTGAACAACAACAAACAAAAATCTACTAGCTGGCCCTCGGGGAGCTTCTATTCTATCAGCAGAAAGAATATGTGCATAAATGAATACACAGATGAAGGACAGAAAATTAACACAAGGAGAAAGAAATTTTGACCGGGAATTAGGAAAGGCTGACACTGAGTTGAATGTTAAAGAAAGCTATGGATTCTAAGAGGCAGAAAGGAGGAGGAAATGGAGAAGTGTCTGGGAAGGAGCATAAAGACCAGAGATATTCTTGAGGGACAATAATAGGGAGGCCAGTTTAGCTATATCATAAGATAGAAGAAGGGCAGTAATATGTACCTAGAAAGGGAGATTGGGGCCAGTTTGTGAAGGATGTTAAAGAACAGAGTTCTTAGAGGGACTAGGGATTTTTTTAATTGATTTTTTAATTTAATTTAATTTATTGTATTTATTGATATCTCTTTATACTGCTTGGATTTCTCCCTCTCTGGAATTTTGACAATATAAAGGATAGTGCCCAAAAGGGCTAAACTTTATCTCAAAGGTTGGTTGTTTGTTATTTTTAAGAAAAAAGAACTGGAAAATGTCAACAAAACTGATCAATACCGTGGAAAAATCTAAAGGCATTGGGAATTTTTCACATCAAGACCTGGCACCACCCCCAGCAGAGATATCTTCTTATCACTCTTCTTTGGAGCCAAGCTTATTCTTTATGGCTTTGCAAGTTCCATCATTCACTTTTGCCTCTGGAGTTTAGTAAGAAAGGCACTGACCTGACCACAGCTCTGCTTTAGAAACATCACGTTGGCCGCTCATTGGGAGTGGAATATGGAGGGAAGAGATTTGAGGCACAGAAACCAACTGGAGAGAGGCTGATGAGAGCCTGAACTAGGGAGGTGGCTGAAGTGGCGATGGAGTAAGAAGAAGGGGGAAGAGTCCAAAGACGTTGGGACAGGAAACACAAGCGGTAGCGAATGGCACATACGTGGCATTTCCTCTCAACAGCACAATGTCTTCTACAAAGCTGCCACTTAATACACACTTGTTGACTGATTGATTAAATTTCGCCCCTTTGAGCTTTCTATCCCCAGGACCTAGCATGCGAGAGTCACTTAATAAATCCTTGCTGAAAGTAAAGCTTGACATCTAACCAATCTCTGCTAATAACCTATTCGTTACTACCTTCCCTTCCTTTCTCTGTTCATGTCTGTGAGTATTCTATGGAACCATTTCTGAAACAATGGAAGGAAGCAAACTAAACATTTCTTAAGTGCTCCCTGTGTGCTAGGCACTCTGCAAAGTGCTTTAGGATTATTATGGGGAGTAGGTGCTCTTAGAGTAGTCTTCCCATTGTATAACTGAAAAAGCTGAGGTCAAACAGATCAAACGACTTCCTCTAGATCACACAGCTAGTGTCTAAGGTCAAATTTGAACTCAGGTCTTCCTGACTCCAGGAGCACTGCCCTATCCACTGTACCACTTGGTTGCCACAATAGTTCTTCAAATGGGCACATTTTTCCTTCTGTAATTTGCTTTGACAACACCACCAGCACCAAGTGCAGTAAGGCATATATACATATACATACAGACACTCCTAAATTATATTTAATGCATGCTTGTTGACTAACTGGTTTTACATATTTGTATACATAGGTATACATTTATTTCTTGACATATACTGATATGCATTTGTATGTATATGTATGTGCATAAAACATATATGTATATCAGTGCCATCTACTTTTCAGCACTCATCGTTTATAATAGTTTTTTTCCTCTACATCACCCTTAAGCTTTTCTCCCGTTTCTTCCCCTCACGTGAGTCCTCAAGTAGGAGCCAGATGATCATTGTCCAGAAATGGGATCAAGAGAATCCATAATGTGAAGAGGACGTGTAAAGTATGCCCTGATCGGACCTTTGAGGTTTTGTGATTCTCTCAAGAAATGGAGAAATGGGAAATGTAGGAAGCAGATCTGCTTCTGCAAAGAAGAGGCAAGAGAAAGCTGAAGCCTGAGCTTGAGCCCCACTTTTATCTTGACTAAATTGAGTGTTTTCTATTTGCTCCCCTGTGTCTTTTTTGATAAATGGCCAATGGTGACTGGTAGAACTATTAGAAAGCAAACAAGTAATAAGTTGGCCGTCACTTGGAGATGATAAAAAATTAGCCATTAAAACCAAGCTGTACTTAGAGTAGACTATTTTAAAGCAGCTTTTCATCAGGGAATTACATTTTCTCCTGGACAATTTCCTTAATGGCAAAAGAGGTTATGTGCTAGAAGAATAGTAGAGACCCTAGGGCAAAGAGAATACGATTCACACCAAAAAGAATGGAAAATTAAACAGGCAGAAGAGAGGATGCGAGGTCTCATTTATTGCACTCTATCGTCTCTACCCAGCTCCCCAACCCCTTCTATTCTTCTCTGGGTGCTCCCCGCTGCACAGGGCTCATTAATGTTTGAGAAGACTGATCAATAATGACAGAATGGCGAATTGTCCATCTGCAAATTACCAAGCATCTCATGAATATTTAAAGAGCCAAAGTCAAGAACAGAGAGCAGAGAGAAACCAGCACTTAAAAAAATAGAGTCCTTACAGAAAAACAGAGGACAAAGGAAGCTCTTTATTCCGAGACTTTGCAGTTTTAGCAAAATAGAGCAAGGGATAGTCAGACAAAATCTGAAAAAGGAAGGAGAGGCAACATGGTACCACGGACAGTGCTGGATTTTGAGTTGTAAGACCTAGATTCAAATCCCAACACTGTTACTTATCACCTGTATGTCACTAGGGATGTTATCTTTACCCTCCCTTACTCTGTTCAAGATACCTATCCTCCCTAAGCCTCAGTTTCCCTGTCTGCAAAATGAATTGAACTAAATTGAACTAGATCGTCTCTAAGAATCCTTCCAACTCTAAAGCTATGATCCTATGAGCCCCCTCCCTATTCAAAGAGTAGGACTCCAATCCAATGAGCTGTCAACATCAATGAGCACAGAGAACCATGTAGCATAAGCCTCTTGGGATTACCTGACCAAGTTCACATAGTAGGAAGTACCCAATCCAAGACCCAAGCTGAAGTTCTCTGACTCCAAGCCCAGCGTTCATTCTACGGCATCCCAGCTCTCAGCCCACCTTTGTAACGATACAGCACGCAGCCCAGATGTCATCAGATGACTGCTCGTGGTGGTCTAGCTGAGGTGCCCACTTTTGGATGGGGTGCTCCGCATACGCAGCGAGGGTGCCTTGCTGACTGACCAATGCCGCCCGGGCACTGCCCGTTCCCACATCGATGCCCACATAGTAATTCATCTGTTTCTGCTCTCCGTTGGCCATGTTGGGGTAACCTGTTACAAGCCAGATCAAGATATGTTTAGAGACTGAAGTGGGGATTAGGTGCCTGTGCCCCCCTTATAGACTGAACCCCAAAGCATAGCACAAAGCCTGACACATAATAGATGCTTAATAAATGCTTGTTGATTGGATGACACAGAAGCTGAAGTTCACATGGGCACGACCTAGTCAATTGAGATTCAAACCCAGATCCTCTGACTCCAGCTCCAGCATTTGCACTAGCCTCAGACGTCCTCTGGTCATCCCACACTGGACCAGACTCCCTCCTAAGGATCTTTAAAGGAAAAGAAAACTGATCATGGTGGGTAATCATCAAGGCAGCCAAATACTTTATATTGAAAAGTAATTCAGCAATGGTCAAACCAATCTGGTATCCACTAGGTAGCAAAACTGATAGAAAGGTAAACTTAGAACCCTGAGTTCTTATTCAGTCCCAAACATTTACTAGCTGTGTGACTTGGGACAAGTCACCTGTTTTCCTCAGTTTCTTCATCTAAAAAAATACAGCTAATAATAGGACCTCCTTCACAGAGCTGTTGTGAGAATTAAATATTATAATAATTGTAAAATGCTTAGCACAGAACCTGCCACATTGTGTAAGTGATAAATAATTGGGAGCTATGATCAGGAAGACATAGTTTGGAGACCTGCCTCTGTGATCCTGTGCAAGTCATTTTACTATATCTCACCTGAGTTTCTTCATTTGTAAAACAAGGATAACAATAACCTCTACTTCACAGGATAAATTGGGAGAACAATTGAGATAACATACCCAAAAGGCTTTGCAAATCTGTTTTGGAGCTTGCTACCCAATCTGCTAAGGTTTGGTACATAGTAGACATTTAATAGAAGCTTGTTTTAATGACATTTTTTTTCCAGGGGAAATTTCGAGTCCTTAAAGGCAAAGGCATCCCAGTTCATTTCCCACCTCCAGTTCAACTCTGCATCCAATACATTGTCCAACCCATTGGACAAGCCAATAAAAAGCTGAATCTGCTGTATTTAACTCCAATGAGGCTCCAACGAGAGAGAGCAGCTGAGAAACCCCATCAAAGTCATCTTTACTTGGAAAATAACAATTCAAAGACCACATCCTATTGATGGGATCACCAAGGAACACCGCCATCACTTTCACTATTTTTTCCATGATTTTCATCACTTTTCTAACATGCTTGTCTTAAAGCTATTGCTCACAAACTCTCACTGTGGCACCTGCCTAGGTCTTCAGGGCTGCTGATGCCTGCTGCTAAAGACCCCTGAATGCTCTCTCCATCAAGGGCATACAAGGAAGCCTTTGGAAAGCTGGGTCAGGTTACAAATAGAGCATTAAGTACCAGCAAACTGGGAAAGAACCCAAAAAGAGGGGAGTGAGAAAGGAAGGCCTGGGAACCTGGGAGCCGGTGTTTTCTCTCTTTCAAAGCTTTCATAAACTAAAGGGATTATGGGAAGTAGTACATTTAATACTTCCTTAGGATCACAGAAATGGCTGTCTTCTCTCTGTCTGTCTGTCTCTTTATCTCTGTTTCTCTCTATCTTTCTCTCTGCATTTTTTTATGTCTCTGAACATTCCTTTGTCTCTGATTCTCAGTTTCTATATTTCTCTGTTTCTCTGTCTCTCCGTATCTCTTGTGAGATAAATACACAATTAGTAGAAGCTTCTGCCAATCCTCTTCCTCCTTATGTGTTATTCAAAGAATGGTTCCCCAAAGATAGTCCCCAAATCTCCCAATTCACATTATAAGCCTAGTGTGGCCATCAGCCCGAACTAGTGGTTATGACTTGAACAATTCCACCAGCTAGACCTCAACAAAGAAGATTTCCCCTTTTAATTGGCACTGGGGGGTGCTGAGAGAAGGTTGGGAACTTTGGCCAGCAGATGTGTGCCAGCTGCTCCTGAGACACGGCAAAGACTGCTCCATTACATCGATTCCCTCTCAGCCATTCCCCCTCTAGTTTCTCATTTTAACTTTGCCTTTCCCCAAAGGAAGGCTTCAGAGGGCAGAGGGGAGCAGAAATGAGAGGAACAAAAGAAAGGTTCAAATGGGAGCACAGCCCAGACTCTGAAGACAAGAAGGGATTTCAGGGCACTCCCTCAACCGGTGTTCAGGGTAATGATGTGTCTCCCCTTCTCCATCCAGCTCGTCGCTTCCTTCGAAGCCCATCTCAGCTGACGGTGGCACTGCCCACCTTTCCTACCACTTTCTTTCTCTTGAAATCATTTTGTACTTATTTCCTATTGATGGACCAGCATGCATATTGTCTCCCCCACTTTTTTTCTGTCTGCTTTGCACACGACAAGGATTTAACAAATGTGTGTTGAATACAAACATGAGAAGCAAGGATGTACAGTTGGAAAACTGGTTGGGGTTTCTGATCCTTTTCTGTCCCATTCACACACACACACACACACACACACACACACACACACACACACACACACACACACACCCCTTCTGGCACTGCTCTCTGGCTCAGCTGAAGTGGAGGTTTGGGGGAAGATGTCTCTTTTTTCCACACCGTGGAATGACCTGGTGATTCAGTCATGCCCTGCCTTCTTCAGCTATGACTTTTGTTCCTCCCAAAACTTTTTCCCTTTATGAAACAACCTCCTTGACTTCAAGTTCTGTGGTTTCTCTGGCCCCGGTCGAATCCATCACCACCCCTTTCAATTCTCCCTTTTTATCATCTGCTCAGATTTTTACACATGCTGCGGGATCAAGACCGCCCATGGCATGTCACGTACACGATAACCTTTTGAAAGTCTCAGATACCTCCAGAGACGTTTATTTTTGCCATTCCTGGCAGACATAGTTCTTCTTTTCCCCCAGTAGACTGACGGCTTCGAAGCCTCTGATATCTCCTATTTCTAAAGTCATCCCCAAAGAATGAATGGAAAGCATTTAAGTGCTTGTTACATGTGCCAAGCACTGAAAGTCCCTTCCTCAGGGTGCTTCCACGTCAAAAGGGGGACAATGTTTAAGGGAGTGGTGGCCATGGAGGCTTGGACTGGACCCTGGAAGTCGGAGGGCTGAGGAGTGGAGCCATAGAAAAGGACATGAGATTGGCACATCCCTTCTAACTCAGTTTCCAGGCTCTACACAATGCATCTTAACTGAATCTTTCAGAGATATCAGACAATAAAAAGAATTCTCAGCTGAAATAAGGAGAGATGGAACAGCACTAATCTTGATTTCTTCACACCGAAAACCCATAAGCAAAGGCATGCTGGCCCCTGAGGTTACTGAAGGGACAGGCTCCTTGAAACATGATCCTTGCCTCTTACAAAAACACTGCCAGGTGCTGGGAGCTTTCTGGCCACAGGAGTCATCTGGCTCCAAAAGGGGGGCCTCTCGTCCCTGGGCTTGAAGGGCTGATCCCCAGAACAGCAAAGCCTGGCCCCAAAGGTCTCCCAGTGAACGTGCAATTCTGCAGAACTCACAGACTCACATTAAAAAAAAGAAGAAGAAGACACTCCCCAAAGGGAGACATCACACTCTCTTGTCTCTTACCAACCTGGGAAGTGAAAGCCACATCCTTCCTAGTAACTCTCTCCCTCCACCCATTCTTCACTGGAAGTACAAGGCTACATTCTTTGTTTCCTTCAACTCTGAAGCAATTATGGAACTTGTGTGGAAAACTAAAGAGAGCATCAAATCACAGAGAAGAGGAGGAAACGGTGCCATGGGACCTATCTATTGGGCGAGGCAGGCAGCCAGCAGGCATTTCAGTGCCTAGGCTCTACATTAGACCCTGAGAACCCCAAAAGGCAAAAAAGCAATCCTTGTCCTCAAGGAACCTATATCCTAATGGGGAGGGCAAACAACTATGTGCAAATGAGAGATATACACCACAAACTAGAGGAGAACAGGAGAAAGAACTTTTATTTCTTTAAAATTAGGATTATTAAATTAAAATTAGGATAAGCTTCTTATAGAAGGGGGGATTTTAGCTGAGAATTGAAGGAAGCATGGAAAAATAGGTCAGTGAGTGAGAGAATCCAAACTCCACTTTACCTGAGTGTGTGTCCCTCCACCCCCACCACTAGGGCCTGCCAACCTTCTTGGCATAATTCCTTAAAAAGAATCCACAACTAAACATGTCTCCTTCAGAAGGAATAGGGCTGCTTTTTGAACCCTATTGAGGATCAAAGAGCTGCTAGATGTCATCAATATTTATATGGTTCATTAAATAATAGTCTGTACAAATATTATTTGAAATGCACCCACAGGAAATCTCAGACTTCTTGTCTGGTTCTTCGACAAACAGACTAGCTTTTGGTGGAAGGAAGGAAGGAAGGAAGGAAGGAAGGAAGGAAGGAAGGAAGGAAGGAAGGAAGGAAGGAAGGAAGGAAGGAAGGAAGGAAGGAAGGAAGGAAGGAAGGAAGGAAGGAAGGAAGGAAGGAAGGAAGGAAGGAAGGAAGGAAGGAAGGAAGGAAGGAAGGAAGGAAGGAAGGAGGGAGGAAGGGAGGGAGGGAGGAAGAGAGGAAGGGAGGGAGGAAGAGAGGAAGAGAGGGAAGGACGGAGGGAAGGAGGAAATAGAAAAAAGGAAGGGGATTATGGTAAATAAAAACATTATGGCAATTCAAGGGAAGGTACAAACTCCATGATGAAATTGGGTCCTGAGAGCTTGAGAATTAAAATAATAAAATAAAATGAATGACTAGCAGGAGATTGGTTCACTGAAGCCACAATGATCCAGCTTAGACCAACTTACCTTCTCTTCCTTTCTGGGTATTAAGTGCTGGTCCTCTCAAGAGTCTAAGATGGAGAAGGCCTTTTAATGTAGGGGTCACTAGTTGGCCAGATCTGGGATATTTCTCCTCTCTAGGACAGATCTAGTGGCTCTATCTGTGGAAACAGCAGGCACTGGCAAGGACCAGCCCAGGGTTCTCTAAACTTTAACCTTTGGAACTCCATGGACTGCCCATTCAAAGTACACATGGAGGAAGGCTGCTCAGACTTAGAATAAGTAGTCAAGGACTGAACTACATGGAGGGAAAATGGAGGCAGAGGCTTGGTGTCAGGAAAAAAGCTGCCTAATGGTGAAAACTGCCCCAAAGTAGAACAAACCAAATGTTCTAAGAGGACTTCAAGCAAAGGCTACATGACCACTGGGTGGAAAAGCTAGAGGTATGGATGGGAATAGAGGCCTTTCACAGTGGATAAAGCACTGGGTTTAGAGTAAAGAAAACCTGAGTTCAATTCCAACCTCAGACACTTATTAGACATGCAACCCTAATAAGTCATTTCTCCTCTGTCTGCCTCCGTTTTCTAAGCTGGAGATAATAAGGCCACCTACCTCTCAGGGCTGTTGTGAGGATCAAATGAGATCTGATTTGTACAGGATAGGTCCTTTGCATAGGTCCTGGCACACAGTAGGTGCTTAATAAATACCAGCTATTGTTATCATCATTAGTGAGGAAAGAAGGCTGGGCAAGGAGTCAGGCGATGTGAAGATACAGAAGAGAAGGGTTCTATGAATCTAAGATGAGGAACCATTTATCCAGGCTTCGCTTTCTACCTGAATCCTTTCCTCATCTCCAAGCTCTCCCCCTACCCCAGCTCCCAATGTCCTCCATCTCTAAACAATCTTGTAACTACTTTGGATTTCTCTTCACATGGTGAAACCTCCTCCAATAAAATAGAAGCTCTCTGACACCGAGGACTTTAGGTCCCTAAGTCTTGTCTTGTGGATGGACAGAATCTAGGCATAGGGCTCTCTCCATCACACCACATTGTCTCTCAAATACTCCGCTGGTTGTTCACTTTTAATGGCCCCACATAGGGACTTGAGGGAGATTTGAGATAAAGGAATTATTTACTGTGTCCAAATACAGTAGAGGGCAATGCTCTGAGAGGGACACACCCCTGTTCTATCAAGGACTATCCCTGTGGGGCCCTGGACAAGTCTTTATGACAACTTTCTGACACAGATCACACCTTGGTTTCCTCATTTGTAACATGAGAGGATTGGACCATGAGCCTACTATTTGGGAGAATCAAATTTTGATCAACCAATCTGACCATCCCTAGGAGAAGGTAGGGAAGATGCTAGGAGAACTGGAGAGAATACAAGGATAGAGAAACCACAGGAGGCATTGGTAAAGCTCAGTCAACAGAAGAGAAGATTGGTGTGTGAGAATGGGGCTAAGTCTTGAGACATTTGAGCAGTTATTCAGCAGAAGAGGGATTCTGCTTTTCCTTTGGGGCTCCAAAGAACAGAATTAGAAAACAGGTGAAAGTTATTCTATTTGTAGATGGAAATAGAGCCAGAATTGGATTACAAGTCTTCTAACTTTAAATTTATTGCTAGAATGGTATGGTTGATACCTGAAAAGCTAGATGGAGCAGTGGAGAGAGTGCTGGCCCTGAATTCAGGAAGATCTGAGTTCAAATTTGGCCTCATATACTTACTAACTGTGTGACCCTGGGCAAGTCACATCACCCTGCTCCCTCCATTCCTCATCTATAAAATAAGTGGGAGAAGGAAATGCCAAACCTCTCTAGTATCTTTGCCAAGAAAACCCCAAATAGGGTCACAGAGTCACACATGACAGGAACAACTGAATAACAAGAACATGTGGGCAGCTGGGTAGCACAGTGGATTGAGAGCCAGGCCTAGAGACGGGAGGTCCGAGGTTCAAATCTGGCTTCAGCCACTTCCCAGCTGTGTGACCCTGGGCAAGTCACTTGACCCCCATTGCCTAGCTCTTTCCACTCTTCTGCCTTGGAGCCAATACACAGTATTGACTCCAAGACGGAAGGTAAGGGTTTAAAAAAAAAAAAGAACGTGTTGTCATAGATAAGTTTTCATTGCTCTCAACAATTTTTTAGAACTGTGAAGTACAGAGAAGGTGCTAATTAGTATCAGCAGAAGGACTTCACTTATCTGGGAGTTCCTGTTCTCAATGAAATCACAGGGACTCCTTACCCAAGTGGGCTAGTCTAGAGAGCCACTAAGGTCCATTCCAACCCTCAAATCAGGTAATTTTTGATTCTGTAATCTTTTGAGTATGACACATGTAGTGGGATATTAGGACACCTGTTTATCCTTTTCTTCTACAAGATCTTGATTTGCTACAAGAACTTCCTAATTTTTACTACTGTCCAAAAAAAATGGAATAAGCTCCATTGAATCCTTCATCATGAGAGATCTTGAAGTAGGGATTCAATGATTCCTTGTCAGAGAAAGAAAATCTAAATTCCTTTTCCAGATACAGATGGGACAAACTCACCTCTAAGAGTCCCTCTGAATCTGGGATTCACAGGTGGAAGAAGAGATTAGACACAGCCCAGATAACTCTAAAATGTAAAGGAGTCATTGGGTCCTGCCCCCTGCCTATATGCCTACACAGAGCTGCCCAAGTCTTTTCTCAGATATATACCACATTTCTGGTCTTTTGGTAAACATGAATTCAGACCTTTGTTTACCAGATATTATGGATTAGGTGTAATAAAGTTACTAACTTCGCCAACTTTTCACCTCAATCTCTTCCCTTTTAATATTCAATTTAGATCACTCAAGATAAAAAGGGATTCAGGCTCAAAGATCATCGGATAGCTACTGATGCACAGCCTGAAGATACCCAGGATTCAGAGGGGCTTTTCTGTCTATTCCTTATTCAGATCTACAAGTCCATTGGAATGATCCTGCCCTCTACTTCCTCCTTGTTCCCTCCCACCTCTGGAGCTCCAAGGACAAAACAGCTGGAGTTAGAGCAGAGCAGAGAGGAGGAAGGAAATACCATTTGGAGAGACAAGTCCTGTCACTCTCCCCTTCTCATGCCATACCCAAAAGACAGAGGATTGGATTTAAAGTCAGAGGAGCTGAGTTTGACTTCTGCCTCCCCTTCTCATGACACGTGTAGTCTTAGTCAATGTGTTCCTTAGCCTTGCTGAGCCTCAGATTTCTCACAGGGAGCAGAGCAGAGTGGGTGGAGAGGGCCCTCCACTGAGTTCAATCTTATCTTACACACTGACTATCTGGCTGAGCCTGAGACAAATCCCTTAACTTTTCAGATCCTCAGTTTCTTCATCTGTAAAATGAAGAGGTTACATTGTACAGCTTCTAAGGCCCCTTCCAGACCAAAATCTACGAGCTACAAGATATAAAATAAATATATTTGTTTGATCTCTTAAAGCTCAAAGAAGGTTCTTTACCTGTGAACTTTCTTTTTTTAAATATATTGATGACTATTTTGGGATATTTGGTTTCTTTTGTAATCCTCTTTATTTTAATTTTTTTGTTGTTGAGAAACATGATTCTGAGAAGAAGGCCATTGACTTTACCAGAATGCCAAAGGGGTTTAAGACACCAAACGGTTAAGCACCCCTGATCTCTAGCCATATCTGGGCACAGGCTATTCTTCCTGATTTCCCTATATCCCCTTTCCTGACAGCAATTCCTCTGGCATCCATACTCAAGGCTCCCTCTTTTCTCATTTCTCCTACCCATCCCTCAAGATCAGATCAAATCTCAATTTTAGAGGCTATGTTGACAAGTTAGAGGATGGCCAAGAAACTGGAAGGGACTGGAGACCAGGAGAACCAAGATTTGACTGGAATTTGGAAGATGCTCAAAAGCCTGATGAAGGGAAGACTTATGGGAAGTGTGGAATTGATTTTTAAATACTTGAATGGTTTATCTGCCTAGGATGAACTAGACTTGTTCCACTCAGTTGTAGTGAGAAGAACTAGGAACAATGGGCAGGTTTAGGATTGGATTGGAGAAATACTAACAATCAGAGACAGACAGTAGTGTGCTCTTTTGGGAGGTGGTGGGTCCTATACCAGCAGAGGTCTCCAAGCAGAGGTTGGATGGCTGACTCCATTGTTGGGTGAGGTATACAGGATATCCTCATTAAGTTGGAAGTCTCTTCCAACCCTGCAACTTTCAAGAAGTGATACCTCCTCTAGAAGCCTCCTTTAGCAAGAGGCCAGATCAGAGGATGTGTAGTGCCCCAACCTGCTGTGAATCCTATGACCTGTGTCTTCTCTAAACTCTTACTGCCCTCTTGTCAGAACCACATCACTCAGGACTCAGTGGAACTTTGGGTACAGAAACAGCTGATATAATTGCAGACTTAGCTACTGCAATAGATTTTAAACTATAAAGATGAAACAAGGCAGAGTAGACAGAGGGCTGTCTGGGAGTTCGTATCTATTGGGAAGGATAATATGTACAGAAATTAATATATATAAAATAAATACGAGGTCATCTGGAGCCATAATCTGGGAGGGAAGATTATAGGATCATAGACTGAGAGCTAGAAGGGCCCTTCAGGTCCCTTAGGGCCCTTTAAAAAGGCCATGTTTATGAGTTAACGTTTGAGCCAAGCTTCAAAGGAAGTTAGGGATTCCAAGAGATGGAGGCAAGGAGGGAGAGCATTCCAGGCATAATTAAAAGGCTTTCATCTCCCACCTCAATTAAGGTAATCACCAGGTGTTACATGGTTCTGGAGGGAATGGGGGAGCCTATGGAAGGCATGGAGACAAGGAGAGAGCAATGATGATAGTCATAATAAATCAATCCATCAACAAATATTTCTTAAGAGCCTGCTATGTGGCAAGTATTGTGTTAAGCACTGGGGATACCGAGACAATAAAAGAATTCTCTCGCTTTTGAGAAAGAATTCTCAATACATTTCTGAGACAACAGGTACATCTGAATCTGTATATATGTGTGTGTTTGTGTCTGTGTATACAGAGTAAATAAAAATCAATACAAACTTGTTTAATTTAAGGTAGATTAGGAGAAAGGGAACTAGCATTCGGGAAGTCCTGGAAAAGAGTTCTAAGTAAATTTACATGGTGCCTTGTCATAAAGCATAGATAGAGATGAGACCAAAAGTGGAAGCAGCCTTCTTTCGTCCTTTAGAAAATAAATTGGACCATGAAGGTCTCTTCCAGTTCTAATGTTCGATGCACCTATTATTATTTCATGATATACCAAAGTAAGGCAGAAATGATACCAGAAATGGAGACAGGAAGGTTAAGTATGAGTCCATGAGATGATTTCATCTTAGAGTCCATACTATGTATTGGTTCCAAGGCAGAAGAGAGGTAAAGACTAGGCAAAGGGAGTTAAGGGACTTGCCCAGGGTCACACAGCTGGGAAGTGTCTGACGCCAGATTTGAATCCAAGGTCTCTAAACTTCACTCTCTGCCCATGGAACCACCTGGCTGCCCCCTCTTGGGCCTATTTCATATAGAACTTTGACTTGATAAATTCAAGTTCACTATAAATATATCTAGGTTTGGAAGGGCCATTAGCAATCACCTAATCCAATCCCCTTGATTTACATGTAAGGAAACTGAGGCCCAGGAAAATGACTTACCAATTGTCACATGGATTGCAAATGACAGAAGCAAGATTTAAACCCAATAATCCTTACCACAAATCAGGCCACAAAGAGGTCTGTGAGTTATGAATTTTAGAGCTGGAATGGATCTCAGAACCCATTTTTGCACAAATTGTCTAGTGGACAGAATGAGTGAGTTGCCAAAGGCCACCCTCTTCCCCTAGCTGGAACAGTTGAGGCTAGAATTCAGATCTCCTAACTCCTGGGATGTCATTCTTTGTACTATGCCAAGTCATCACATCATAACCTCAGATTTCCACAGAAAGGGAAGTATTGACCCACAGGGAGTCTGCTTGAGTCAAGAATA
Source organism: Monodelphis domestica (assembly GCF_027887165.1). Taxonomy (NCBI): domain Eukaryota; kingdom Metazoa; phylum Chordata; class Mammalia; order Didelphimorphia; family Didelphidae; genus Monodelphis; species Monodelphis domestica. The sequence continues at coordinate 18,674,772 of NC_077228.1, forward strand.
GATCCCAGATCAGCTGCCTCCCAGTCTTTGCTTCTACCAAAAGGCCCAAGAATCTGGCTTTGATTTCTGAACTGGACTCATCCTTAAAAGATACGTACATTTGTTTGGCCTGAAAGTTCCAAAGAAAATTGTCCTGTGAATCTCTTCTATTTTTTAAAGAAGGATGTGCTGCCCCACTGAAGGCAAAGGGAGATCCAGTCACCTCTAAGATCCATGTGACTCGGTTTACCCTTTGCTGTTGCTGGTGACATAGCTCAAGGGACATAGAAGGAAATGTCTGTGGACATGGGATGGGGCCCAATAGGAGCACATCATGCATAACAAACCAAAACAGAGAAAGAAAGCACAGCAAGAGGCCATTCTAGACCAGGCACTTTGGTGCAATCCCTTCCCCACCAACTCACAGACTGGGGATGGGTTGAGCAGGATCTTTGTACCTACAAATAGATTCAAAGTGAGGAGGTCACAGGACCTAGGAAAAGGTGAAAGTTCAGAAGCAATCAGCAACTTGCTATGACTTGGACCCCAAAAGAGAGAAGGCTTCCAGTTATAGATTCTATTCTAGTCTGAAGATGAAAGAGGAATATCTGGGGAAGAAATCCCAGATCAAAGAGGAATCTGAATCTCTGAATCAACTCTGAATCTACTCTGAAAACTACTCTGAATCAACAGAGCCTCCCAAATGGCTAATTGTGGCTAAGTCTGATAGCATCCTATTGTTGCTCAGCTCTAGCTCAATAATTTACAGAACCAGACCAGAACAGCAGCAATCAGATTTGGTCCTAGATCA